>NC_080575.1:82880779-83183810 GCF_029962835.1 Magnolia sinica | reverse complement strand
TAGTTTCTTGAATCCACAAGAAGAAAGAGATAAAACTTAAATAATTTATTTAATAATGCGTATAATGTATATTTTTCTCAATTATATTATTAATAAAGAAAAAAATAAACCAAAATTTATAATTACCAAAAACAACAAAATTCTAATCTTGATTATCCAAAATAGTAAAACTCATCTAAAGCATAAATTGGTAAAAATAGAAAGTCTAGATAAACCTTACTAGAAGAGTCCTAACATGATTATAAGTAACTTTTAAGAAGTTGGAAATCTAAAATCCTAAAAAGAAGAAACTACTATGAAAATTAGAATTGTTATAAAAAGTAAATTTTTCCTAAAATTTTGTTCTTAAGCTGCAAGTGCAGATTTTCCTGCGAAATGGACTGATGCAACCCACTTTGTGTGTAGATTGACCTCAGATGGGCTATTATGATAAAGATCGATAGGTTGTGCATCCTAAAATGATACACAAATCAAAGTTATGGTCGATTTATGGTACATTCTTTTGGTCCAGCCATATGAATAATGAGTCTATGCAACGTCTTACATCAGACCTCTCATGTAACCCCCATATTTTAGACCGTACCATTTTGTAGGCTTCCGCGGTCCTCCTGGTCGAATTCTGGCAACCCTTGACCTATATCCGACGTTTGCGCGCGATCCTAAGTTAAGTCCTACAAACAGAATCGGCTCAACTCGAAACTTGTATCCTTGAGACCGCACCGTCGCTAAGGTTCCAACGCCACTTCTCGCGCGTCGAGGCGATACCCGGGCCGGAAGATGTGGGCCCACGTTCATTTTAAAGAAATGCCGCTCGTTGCAAATTTCAAGAGAATCTCTACGACCTGTCACATTAATCAATCAAATGCACATCATTTTACAAATCAAGTACACCACCCAAGCCACCTCATCCTTCACAAGTCAACTCTCTCTCTCCCCACCCATCCCTCTTTTATCCAAAATTCAACTAAACCCATACCTTTCCATTCCCTTCCTTACAACACCCATTCCACCCATCTCTTATCATCCCACCACTCCTCTCTCTCTCCCATTTTCAAACTTATTCTCCCAAGAAACCATGAGAGGTGGACGTTTAAGCTCTCCATGAGAAAGAGCTAGGTGTGGCCCACCTTCCTACCTTCCATCTCTACCCTCAAAAGTCAATCTTAACCGTTGAATCTTGATTCCTTGGAGCTCTAGAACCTGTTGATGGAAGAAGCAAGAAGAGATCTTGAGGTGGGTGATTTTCATATTTGAATTTGTGATTCGAGGACCCACATATGTGGGATCCATCTTGATGTATGTATTATATAGGGAGGGCCCATAGTGGTGGGGTCCCTGCCCTCCTCACCGTCTCTCTCTCTCTCTCTCTCTCTCTCTCTCTCTCTCTCTCTCTCCCCCTTGATCATGTGGACCCACCTGATGATCATCCAAACCGTCCATTTGAACGGTGGGTACCCACAGAAATAGCTGTCATATTGTTGTCAGCATTTTTTTTGTGGTCTCGTGTGATGTATATATCTTATTCTACGCTGTCCATTTGCATGAACCCCACCAGCAGTATAGTTGCTGTACTGACGACATCAAGCTCTGTGGGCCCCACCAACTAACTGTTGAGTTAGCGTCAGCTATTTGTGTGGGTCCGGTCTCGAGGAATGAATATCCTCACCGTCCATATTGCTGGACGGTGGGATCCCCGTTGATGTATTTGTTATATCCAAACCATCCATCCACATGTGTTCCACAGGGGACCCAGAGGGCCTTATCCAAGCCGTCCGTTTAATATCAGGACGAGGGTCATCTTGAGGAGGGGCTTCATCCGACTGTCCGTCAATGGACGTCTAGAGCTGTCGATTAAATGATAAATAAATATGTATATATACTATATTATATAATATATATAAGAGTGGTGGGTCCCACGTGGGACCCACCTAATGTGGAAATCGAATTGGCTGAGTATCCTCTTCCAGTAGCTATGGCTGTTGTACGAACGTTAGCACGTCCTGTGACTTGATGACGAGGATATGTAAATATCCAAACCATCCATCCAGGGATGTGACGTGGGATCCCCGTTCATGTATATACTGTATTCTTACACCATCCATCTCTGGACGGTGTGTCATGTGGGGCCTACCGTGATGTATTAAATATCATGGCCATCTGTCCAGGGCCGAGCGTAAGGCCCATCACGTGTGTGGTCATCCATATCATCCACATGGGACGTGGACCCCATGATGATATATGTGTTGTATGATCCACACTGTCCTGCCATGATCGGTGGGCCCACTTGTTGTGTAATCTCAGGGCTCACCATGTTATACGTGTTTCATCTATGCCGTTCACTTATGCGGCTCACCTCAACGTATGCGTTGCATTCATACCATCTCTCCAAGGGACCCTCATGACGTATGTACTTTACATTCACACCGCCTAGCTGTCTGGACAGTGGGAACCACCGGGATGTATGTGTTTAATCTAAGCCGCCCAAGGGATGTGGACCCCACATGATGTACGTATTTTATCCCCGCCGTCCTTCTGATTTCTGCCATGTGGGACCCACCGTGATATATGAGTTCTATTCACACCGTTGATGTATTTGTTTTATAACCAAACTGTCCCTTTTTGGACGTGGGCCCATCGTGTTATATATGTTTCATCTATACCGTCCATCTCTAGCTGGTGGAGCCCACATGAGATATGCGTTATATCCACCATCCATTCTTGTGGCCCCCACATTGGTGGACTGAATGTCTAGCAAGTGGCCCACTGTTTTGCTACGTGTTATGTATCCATGATGCCCACCTGCTGGCATGTAATGGGGCCCACTTGTTATGTATATGAGGCCCATTGATGTGGCCCACTGTAATGTACATGAGGCCCATGTTTGAGGCCCAAAGTGACGGATACCCGGCCCATGTGATGAGGCCCGTTGTGATATATTTGAGGCCCATGAGTTGTGGCCCATCGTGATATATTTGAGGCCCAGTTATGAGGCCCATAGTGATATATATGCGGCACAGATATGAGGCCCATTATGATGTATTTGTGGCCCATTTGGCGAGGCCTACATTATTGTATATATGGCCCACGTGAGGATGCTCACTGTGATGTGTTCCTGACCTTTGGTGAGGCCCGACATAATGTATATGAGAGGCCCATGTGATGTAATTGAGGCTCAGGTGTAGGGCCCACCAGTTGTATATTAAAGGCCCGATGTGATGTGTGATTTTACCATGATGTATGTAATGATGTTTATGTGGGCCATTCCTTAGGAGCAATGTTGGTTAAATGTCCACATTGTGACCTTCCCTTAGTCCGAATATCAAGGCCGATTCTAATTGTCGAGGCCGATTATTGAGGCCGATTCCGCTTGTCGATACCGATTCCAATTGTCGAGGCTGATTCCGATTCTCTAGGGCAATTTTGATTGTTGAGGCTGATTGTTGAGGTCGATTCTGATTGTTGAGGCCGATTATCGAGCCCGATTTCAATTGTGGCCGATTCTGATTGTTAAGGCCGATTATCGAGGTCGGTTCCGATTGTCGATACCGATTCCGATTGTTAAGGCCGATTCCAATTATTGAGGCTGAGGCCGATTCCGATTGTCGACACCGATTCCGATTATCGAGACTTATTCCCATTGTTGAGGCCGATTTGATTGTTAAGGCAGATTGTTGAGGCCAATTATGATTATTGAGGCCGATTATCGAGGCCGATTCCAATTGTCAATACCGATTCCGATTGTTAAGGCCGATTCCAATTGTCGAGGCCGATTCCGATTGTTGAGGCCGATTTCGATTGTATAAGCCGATTGTCAAGGCCCAATGTGATGTATATACGGCCCATATTTGTGGCCTGTTGTAATGTGTATTCAACCCGTGTTTAAGGCCCAATGTGATGTATATTAGGCTTATGTGATGAGGCCCATTGTATTCGTTTGAGGGCCAGGTGATGGAGTCCATTGTGATGTATATTGGGCCCATGTGAAAGGCCTATCATAATATGTATTAAGTTCTTGAGTGAGGCCCATAGTATTGTATATTTGGCCCCTGTATGAGGTCATGGGTTCACTATATGTTAAGCTCTATGTGGGCCATTCCTTGGAGCATTGTTAGTTAAATGTCCACATTGTCGATGCCGGTTATTGATACCGACTATGAGTAAGTGACAGCATAGCATCATGATACATGCCCGTGCGCATCATCTCCATGTTTATTATGAGATGTGATTGACCATTGCATATGCCATAATATAGATGGTTTATGGGACTTCCTGATCGGCCGAATTATCCCACATGAGCGCACTATATACGTAGGACTGATGCATGATTGGACTACGTGACTCATGCATCTCGCATTGTGTGATGGTGATTACTGTACGTCCTAGCGACATCAGGGCCGTAGCCTCCACAGTCATGTCGTGGATGGCCAGATGGGACACCAAAAATCTGTTACTAGCATCGGGCCGCCATAGATGGCCCTAGGTGAAAATCCCTAAACCCTCTTGGTACCAGAGGATGCCCCAACATCGAGACCGAGTGGATATATATGAGTGCATGAGGGTAGTATTCTAGTAGGCTGCATCTCCCACTGTGTCATGGTCGGTTGGGAAGGGGTGTAGCCTTACCTACCTGAGGTAGTATGCATAACTAGGCTAAGTCTGACTAGCTCCTAAATGGGTCCGCTATCGACGAGCCGGGCTGATATTGGTAGGCAGGTAGTGAGGTCTCTTCCACTTACCCAATTGTATTGTGCACTTGATGGGGCGACAAGCTAGCGTAGAGTATAATAGACCCTGGTGATGATCTCAGAGATGTACAATATTGATATGTGGACTTATTGAGCAAGAATTGCATACTCATTCATTCACTATCCACTCGAGCTGGTGATGTGCAACAATTTGTTACGTGTACTTTCGTAATGACCAGGATTTCGGTTGAGGCGCGACTAACTTGAGATCAAGAGTTTACCACATTGGATGTGACTATCCAAATTCAGGTTTGGGACTGGTTTGGCTAGAAGTCCCTTATAGTGGACCCCGTAGTCTGTGATACTATGTACTATCATCCCGACTTCACACTCTAGCATGGTCATTCCTTCACACCGCATATTGCATTTCATCCACAGCATTTAAGCATTTTGGGTTGCCATGTTTCTGCATTTATATGTCCTAGATACGGCTGACGGTATTCGTGGACTCATTAGGATTTGCATATTTCATTGCATCCTTAGTATATGATATTTGTCTTACTATGTTTCCGCAATGTATAACTGATCTATATTGCTTCCTCAGTTTATGATATTGGCTTATTATATTTTTGCATAGCATAGCCTAGATAAGGCTGATGATACTTATGGAATTATCAGTGTTTCCGCTTACTCTGATATCATATGATTCATAATATTGCCAGTATTTCTGATATTGTATGATTTATGGCATTATATTGTATACTTGGCACTTATCTTATGTACACACTTACACCACCCTCCAAGCTTTCTATAAACTTATGCACAATAGATGCGTGCAGGTGGCTTTAGGTTGCAGCAGCATCGAGCTTGGAGCGTGTAGCTAACTTATGGAGCTTTGATTTTCAATATATGCATTTTTCTTTTAGCATTGTATTCAAATGTTTATATTAGTAGATATGTGATGATGATGTTGCCCTTGTGATTTGGGTAAACTTGTTGTTATGCTTCTTATGAGACAAATGTATGTTTAAAAATCCTCTTTGTAGGATCCTAGGATCGGAATCTAGCGTATGCACGCTAGGAGTCGAGAATGGGGTACTATGGAGGCTGTCGGCACAAGATTTGGTGATGAGGAATTTTGTGAGCCCGGTTTCCAAGTTTAGGGTGTGACAGAAGATGGTATCAGAGCATAACTTAGGAATACCTTAAGATAACATCACATATCTGATGATAACTATCATGCACTTTATGATTATTGAGAACTTAGAATGATTAGATCCCCGAGTTCGAAGAACTTAGAAACTTCCTGATATAGCTCCTCATTATGTATGTATTCGAGAGTGTTTATGGTAATAGGCCCTTGTTCCTTCGTGTAGGATATGACACCTAAGCAAGTAACCCGAGCAACTTCCACTTCCACGCCTGAGATTCCTGTTCCCCCACCTGAGACTTCTGCACCCCCGTTCGAATCTAGCATAGCACCGACCGTGTCCGTGAGTACGAACCAGCTGTAGCTGATATTACTAGCGATAACCACCATTTTTCAGCTAGAAGACCGGAAGAGGCGGGCGCCCTTCAGTAGCTCCCGACAGCATCGACAGCAGCGGAGACACGCAACCTACCAAGCTGTCAAAGCACCAGCAAGACCTTCGGTACTACCTCTGAGGTAACTTTTTAGTGCCTATTATGGATGTGATCGGATAGGACACCGTAGGTGGGAGTGCCCCCAACCGCAGCAAAAGTAACCGAGGGCACTAGTAGTACCTCCAACACCTCCTTTGTGTCAGTTCACAAGTACTTGCTTTGAATACGGTGGGATAGGGCATCATAGGAGCGAGTGCCCTCATCCTCAGCAACAGCAGCAGCGACAACAGTATCTGCTGCCGAGACCCCAGCAGCGGCAGCAAAAGCAGCAGGATCCTCAGGTATCAGGAGGAGTCGTCGATGATTCGTGCAAGTTGGCCCCTGCATCGTCTTGCTAGATTGCTCATAGAGGAGACGTTCTGGAAGTAAGAGGTTGAGATTCACGAGTTTTATCCCCTTCTCCTTGTTGTTTGACTACACTCGTATGTTATGTTTCTGATTTTTCATAGTAAAACAATTTCCCCTCTTTTATGACTAATGTCTATTTATGACGTTAGTAAATTTCGAAGATAAAACTTTTATTAAGAGGGGAGATTTGTAAGACCTGTATCTTAGACCGTACTATTCCGTATGCTTCCACGGTTGTCCTAAATGAATTTCGGCAACCCTCAACCTATATCCGATGTTTGTGCGTGATCCTAAACCGAGTCCTGCAAACAAGAGTCGGCTCGACTTGAAACTTGTATCCTTGCGAAGGCGCCGTCGGTGCGGTTCCAGCACCGAGTGTAAGGCCCGTATCCTAGACCGTATCATTCCGTAGGCTTCCGTGGTCCTTCCAGTCAAATTTCGGCAACCCTCAACCTGTATCCGACTTTTACGCGCAACCCTAAGCCGAGTCCTGCATACCGAAGTCAGCTTGACCCAAAACTTTACCCTACCAACCGCGTCGTCACTGCGGTTCCAACACTGTGACTCACGCACTGAACTGATACCCGTGCCAGAAGATGTGGGCCCACGTTCATTTCAAGGAAAATGCCACGCGTTGCGAATTTTGAGGGAATCTCTACAACATGTCCCATCACTCAATCAATCAATCAAGTCAAGTACACTCCATACCCCAAGTACAAGCAATACATCCCTCCTTTTTTCCAAGTCAACTCTCTCTCTCTCTCCCTACCCATCCCTCTTTTTTAAATTTCAAACACATCCATACCTCTCTATTTCTTTTCCTTACAACCACCACTCCATCCATCCCTTTAATCCATTACTTCCCTCTCTCTCTATCATTCCCTCTCTTCACTCCCAAGCAACCCAAAATACCTCACTTCCAAGCCTTTCCAAGCTCTCCCAAAACAACAAGTGTGGCCCACCCTCTCATCTCATATCTCAACCATTCATTCATCATCTACCTTCATCAAAATTGAAGGCAATGAGCTAAGGAGGCTATGGGACTAAGAAGGAGGCCAATAGGTGGGTTATCTACCATTAATTTACATTTGAGGGCCCACTTATAGGTGGGACCCATTTTAATTTATGAGTTATAATCATGTGGGGCCCATAGTGGTGGGGCCCCTCCATCACCGACTCTCTCTCTCTCTCTCTCTCTTATATGAATAATGTTGTAAGACCCGTATCCAAGCCCGTACCGTTCCATAGGCTTCCGCGGTCTTCCCGGTCGAATTCTGGCAACCTTCGAACCTTAACCGGTATTTGCACACGACCCTGATTCTCATGCCATCAATCCGAGTCGACTCAACCCAGGACTTGTACATTAGCGACCGTGTCGTCGCCGCGGTTCCGATGCCGCGACTCGCGCGCCGAGGCGATACCCTGGTTGGGAGATGTGGGCCAGCGTTGGGTGCGAGGAAAATGACGCGCGTGCGAATTTCGAAAGAATCTCTCCATGATGTCACATCAATCAATCAACCCATCAATCCCATCATGTCAAGTACACATCACCTTTCACCCATTCCCAAGCAAGCCCCAAAAGTCAAAAAGATCTTACAAACCCATGCTTTTCTTACAACTTTTGCCATAAAAGTCAAAAAGCTCTTACACACCCATCCCTCTCTCTCTCCCATCCATCACTCCATCATCCATCACTCCCTCTCTCTCTCTCCCTTTACAAGTCTTTCTCCCTCATTCATTCTAAAACTACTCTCCCAAGCAAGGAAAAAAAACACCATACGTATGAACCTCTCTAGGCTTCCCAAGCATCAAAGGTGGCCCACTTTCCTACCCCTTCATCTCTCATCTCAACCATCCAAACCTCATCTCCTCCGTTGGAATCGAAGCCAAGGAGACTGGCAAGCCAAGGGAGCAAAGAAGATCAAGCGGTGGGTGATATTAGATTATGCTTTCCATTTTTTTTCTTTTTAATTTAAGGGTCGCTCTATGTGGGACCCACCTTGATGTAGGCCTTGTATCAAAGAGGGGCCCATATTGGCGGGGCTCCTCCATCTTTGCTGGTGTCCTTCTCCTTCTTTCTCTCTCTCTTTCTATGGTTGTAGCCCACCTAATATGTATGTTTATCATCCATGCCATTTTCGGTGGGCCCCATCCATGTAGGACACACCATGATGTTTATGTGCCATCCCAACCATCCATTGGGGGCCCACCTTGAGGTGGCTAATAATGGGAGTGGCTGCCAGTGAAATGTGAACTGACGTGGGCCACCCAGCCCCTTAGATTAGGTGGCCGACCGAGTGAAAGATACCTTGCTTCAACACTGGAGGTCATGGTGTCGCACCCTGTGGAGGTGGCTAACATAGAGTGTGCACTGACGGTGGGTGTGCACTGACAGTGGGTGTGGACTGGCATGGGGTTCACGGGACCCATCCACACCGTCCACCCTTTTTGACGGGGCCCACCATGGTGTGCGTGCACCCTTCAAGACGTCTGTCACCCAGGACGGTGGGGCCCACATTCGTGTGGGGCCCTCCTTACACACCTAGGTACATAGCTCAAATGGCAGACTGAGTGGAGATACCTCATTGCAACACTTAGGCCTTGGCACGATTCCCCAGCAGGGGTGGCCTGCGCGTGGGACCCACCTAAGCCTTGGATGCGGCTGGGGCTTGGTCCGACCGTCCATTCAAGTGGGACATCCACGATGGGTGGGCTGGATTTGTGGACCTCATCTCGGTGGGCCTCATGAATGTATATGAATGTTTTAATGGAGGGTAGCCCTCTCAACTGTTGTATCTGGTATGGCCCACACATGTCACGGATTGACTTGATTTTTGAGACCTATGCCCACGCTGGAATGGTGCATCTGACTGATGGGTTAGATGTTTGGCAAACATCACGGTGGGCCCTAACTCACGTGACAGACGGAGTGAAAGATGCCTAGTTTCAACACGTGAGGTCTTGATATCAATCCCTATGGAGGTGGCTACCGTGAAGTGTGTACGGTCATGGGTGTATGCTGGCTGTGGGGTCCATGGAACCCATCCACGCCGTTCATCCACTTGGAGTGGGCCACACCATTACGTACGTGTGGTGTCCACCGTCCTTGGACGGTAGGACCCACTTCACGAGTGGGGCCCTCCTTGTTGTATGTAACCGTCCAGGCCAAGGCCTGTACATCACTTTTATATAATATTATATATATATATATACATATATATATTATATATTATATATAACATATATACCCAAGAAGGTGGGCCCTACGTGGGACCCACCTCTGTCTTTAAATGCTTGAAGTTGTACTAGCAGCAACTGTGTTCTAAAATATATTATATATTTTATATACTTTCCTTTTAATGCTTAAAGTGGCACAGCAGCAGGTATCTTAATAAAATATAATGTATATTATATTTGTACATGAGGGTGGGCCCTACGTGGGACCCACCTCTACTTTTATTTAAGCTGCATTAGCTGCATGTGCAGCAGCTATATAACTGTCATGTGACGTGTAGACCTACTGCTATAAGCCTCACTTGTTCCATCCACATGGTCTATCTATGGGGCTCACCATGAGGCATGTGTTGTATACAAACCATCTAACCATTGAGCTATCATTTTATGATGTGAGCAAAAGAATGGGTCAGATCTAAAATTCAGTGGACCCCGTCATTTAAATAGTGTACCGTGATGTCCACCGTTCAACACTTCTACGGGCCACCGTAGTTCCCAATATTATTTCCACTTCAATTATCTCTATGTTAACTTGTGAATAGGTCGAGTCTCAAATACATACAAGGGTGGGCCCAATTTAATATACATGAGGCCCATTGGTGCGACCTAATTAATGTATATGAAGCCCATTGGTGTGGCCCATATAGTGTGGCCCATGTGATGTGGCCGCTTGACATAAGAGGCCCATTTAGATGTATGCGAGGTTTTGGTGCGAGGCCCACCTATTGTGTATATTCGAGGCCCGATGTGATGTATGTTGGCCTATGTGACGAGGCACATGTGAAGTAAATGAGGCCTATCATGATTGTACGTGAGGCCATGGGCTCACTATATGTTTAGCCGTATGTAGGCCACCCCCTTGGGAGCAATGTTGGTTTGACGTCCACATTAATGGGCAATGATGGTTAGATGTCTCATTGTGACCTTCCCTTAGACCTGGTTAGGCCCATTGTTTTGTGGGTTAACCCAAATAAGTGGGCCCCATTCACCATGGACGGATGACTCCGTGCTATCGGATTTGATATAACCACGGTTGAGTGTCGATCTTTATATTATGGTTGATCGGCTGATCATTTATGGACCCCGCTTTGTTTATCTACTGATTACCGATGCCAGTTATCGAGGCCGACGCCGATTATTGACCCTGATTATCGGTGCCGATTATCGGTGCTGATTGCCGATTCCGATTGTCGTGACCGATTTGCCGATTCTGATTATCGATCAATTTTGATTGTTGTGACCGATTGCTGATTGACATGACCGATTTGCCGATTCTGATTATCGATTGATTTCGATTGTTGTGACTGATTGCCGATTGACATGACGATTTGTCGATTCTGATTATCGATTGATTTCGATTGCGGTGACTGATTGCCGATTGACATGACCAATTTGCTGATTCTGATTATCGATCGATTTCGATTGCTGTGACTGATTGCCGGTTGACATGACTGATTTGCCGATTCTAATTATCGATCGATTTCAATTGCTATGACCAATTGCCGATTGACGTGACCGATTTGTCGATTCTGATTATCGATCAATCCTGATTGTCGTGATCAATTGCCGACTCTGATTGACATGACCGATCTGCCGATTCTGATTATCGATCGATTTTGATTGCCGTGACCGATTGCTGATTATGACTATTATGGTCGATTGACCGATTATCGATCGAGGCCGATTATCGTTGTCGATTAACGATCATGATTGTCATGGCCGATTGACCGGTTATCGATCGAGGCCGATTATCGTGATCGATTGTCGATTATGATTGTCGTGGCTGATTGACCGATTATCGATCGAGGCCAATCACCGTGACCGATTGTGGATTCTGATTGTGATATATATTCTGCCCGTGTTTGAGGCCCAATGTGATATATATGCGGCTCGTATTTGAGGCCTGTTATGATGTGTATTCTGTCCGTGTTTAAGGCCCAATGTGATGTATATGAGGCCCATGTGATGAGGCCCATTGTGACGCATTTGAGGGCTAGGCGATGGAGCCCATTGTGATGTATGTTAGGCCCGTGTGAGAGGCCCATTATGACGTATATTAAACTCTTGAGTGAGGCCTATGATGTTGTATATTTGGCCCTTACGTGAGGTCATGGGTCCACTATGTGTTAGGATCCATGAGGGTCATTCCTTGGGGGCAATGTTGGTTAGATGTCCACATTGTCAAGGCCGATTGTCGATGCCGGTTGCTGATACCGATTATGAGTATGTGACAGCATAGCATCATAATACATGCCCATACGCATCATCTACATATTTTTTATGAGATGTGATTGAATATTGCATATGTCATAGGGCAGGTTGTTCATAGGGCTCCCTGATAGGAGGAGTTGCCCCACATGAGAGCATGATATGCACAGGATTGATGCATGATTGGACTATGTGTCTCATGCATCTCGTATTTGTGTGACATGACCACCATACGCCCTAGTGACATCAGGGTCGTAGCCTCCATAGGTATTTCGTGGATGGCCAGATGGGACACTGAAAATCTGTTCTACATGGGGTGCTATATATATCCCTAGGTGAAAGTCCCTAAACCCTCTTGGTTCCAGAGGTTGCTCGAACGTCTAGACTGAGTGGATGCATGAGCGCATGAGGGCCGTATACCATTAAGCCACGTCTCCCACTGTGTCGTGGTCGGTTGGAAGGGGGTGCGGCCTTACCTGCCCTAGAGGAGGGGGCAATGCTAGGCTGAGTCTGACCAGCTTGAGGAATGGGTCCGCTATCGACGAGACGGGCTTGATATTGGCAGGCGGATAGTGAGGTATCTTCCACTCACTTTGTTGCGCATGATGGGGCGGCAATCTGGTTTGGAGTGTAATAGACCCCGGTGATTTCCCAGAGAGGAACCGTACTGATATGTGGACTTATTGAGCAGGAATTGCATACTCATTCATTCATTCATTCACTATCCACTCGGGCTGGTGGTGCGCAACTATTTATTATGTATACCTTCGCATGGCCAGGATTTCAGTTAGGCGCGCGACTAACCTGAGATCAGGAGTTTACCACATTAGGTCTGACTATCCAAATTTAGGTATGGGACTAGTTTGGATAGAAGTCCCTTGTGATGGACCACATAGCTTGTGATACTACGTACTATCATCCCGGCTTCACACTCTAGCATGGTCATTCCATTCTCACCGCATATCGTATTACATCCACGATATATGACATTTTGAGTTATCGTGCATTTATATGGTCTAGATACGGCTGATGTTATTCATGAACTCATTAAGAATTGCATATTGTATCGCATCCTCGGCATATGATATTTAGCTCTTTATGACTCATCATTTGCATAGTTGTTCTATATTACGTATTCTGATATTGAATGACTTATGGACTTGTCCGTATTTTCGTTGACTCTATTATCGTATGATTTATGATCTTGTCAGTATTTCTTCTTACTCTGATAATTCATGATTTTGTCAGTATTTCTGCTTACTCTGATAATTCATGATCTTGTCAGTATTTCTGTTTATTCCGATTATGTATGATTTATGGATTACCAGTATTTCCGGTATTGTATGATGATGGCATTGTATTGAATACTTGACACTTACCTTGTGTACATACTTACACCACCCTCTAAGCTTTTTATAAGCTTATGCACGATAGATACGTGTAGGTGATGTTAGGTTGCAGCAATGTTGAGCTTGGAGTGTGCAGCGGTCTTCCGAAGCTTGACTTTCGATTTATATATTTCTTTTCAGTATTGTACTCAATGATTATATTAGTAGATATGTGATGATGATATTGCATTTGTGAATTTGGTAATCTTGTGGTTATACTTATTACGAGTTAAATGTACACTGAAAAAAAAAATCCTCCTTGTAGGATCCCAGGATCGGAATCTGGCGTATGGACGCTAGGAGCCGAGAATGGGGTACTATGGAGGCTGTCGGCACCGGATTCGGCGATCGGGATTCCTGTGAATCCGATTTTCAGATTTGGGGCGTGACAATAGTGTGGTTGTGTGTGTGGCCTACCATGAAGTGTATATTTTATCCATGCCATTCGCCTTCATAGGACCCACCTGACGAATGTGTTAGATCTACACCATCTAGCCTGTTACCGGGCCTCGACGGAAGGAAAACACAAATATCATATTATTCCAAACAGGTGGGTCACGTCCATGTGGGACCCACCTTGATGAGGTAAATCCACGGAGTCCGTTAGTGGAGGTGGCTAATAGTGCAGTCTGACAGTGGGGTGTAGCTAGCAGTAAAGTGAGAACTGATGGTGGAGTGTACCACCCAGCCACCTTTTTTTCTTTCTTTCAAATATAATATAATAAATATTATATATATATATATATATATATTATACCATCAGGTGGGCCACGTCTATGTGGGACCCACCATGATGCCTGTGTTGTTTCCACACCATCCAGCGTCCAGTGAGGTGTGAACTGACATGGGTATGTGGCTAATGGTGAAGTGTGGGCCGCTCATGCTGGCCCTACCTTGATGTATGTATATAATCCACACCGTCTATCCTATTTCTCAGCTCGTTTTAGGCGTTGAGCTGGAGAATGAAGACAATCTGAATATGTGGTGGGTCGTATTAAAGAAAACAGTGATCCTTGCTGTCAGAATCCGTTAGGGCCGACTCTGACGTTTCTACACACCAAAATACCTTGAATATTGGGCTTGTTTGGTCCGTCATGAGCCATAGAATCCAACAAGTGGAGTGGATCCAGTTGATGCAGGCCCCACCTAGGAAAATCTGTAGAAAAATAGATAAATCAAGAAAAAAAACAAAACAAGCAATAGACGCTGCTACTGCTGGTGTCCAGAGGACGCTGCAGCAACGTCCTACTGCGTGGGACGTGGGTCCCAGTCGTGGCCCCCACTGTGATGCGTTTTGAACATCAACACCATGCATTTAGTTGGCCCCCCTTCCACATGTGGGCCACCCCAAAAATCAGCTGTATGTGGGATTCAGGTGGCCCACATGGTAGGAAACAGTGGGATTGAACGTCTGCCATTGAAACCCTTTGTGGTTGTCACTGAAGTTTTGGATCATTTTGAAATTTGTTTTTCCTCTCCATCAGGGTCTGTGTGACCTTATTAGTAGCTTGGATGGTAGGTAAACGTCATGGTGGACCCCACGTGGGACCCACTGATGTATGTATTGTATCCCACATCGTCCCACGCATAGGAGTGGGACGGCTGGTGTACCTTACTCCAGCTATAGCTATTGTTGTGGAGTCACCAAGTTCCCTGGGTCCTACCTGTCTCATCCACGCCGTCCACCTATGGGACCCATCATGATGCATGTGCTGCATCCAAGCTGTCCAACCATTTTGAAAGCTCATTTTAAGGCTTGAGACTAAAAATAAGGTAGATTTAATATCAAGTGGACCACCCTATAGAAAACAGTGGTGTTGAACACCCACCCTTGAAATCCCTTTAGGTTATAGAAGTTTGATTCAATACCATAATTGTTTTCCTTCCATGTTCAGATCCTAGTGACCTTATGAACAGTATGGATGGAAAATAAATACTATGGTGGGCCCACTAGAAATTTAACTGTAGAAATCATTACCACCACTGTCATTTGTGGTATGGTCCAGATGATCCTTTGAATATGATTCATTCTTTTGATCCCTAGCAATGGATGCATGGTGTATTGATTCGGCCCATTGAATCAGCCCATTTGATTCGGCCCATTTGATCGGCTCATTGATTCGGCCCATTTGAATCAACCCATTTGATTCGACACATTTGATCGGCCTATTTGAATTATATGAGGCCCAATGAGACGTATGTGAGGTCTTTGTGTGAGCCGACTGTGACGTATATGAGGCCCATTATGATGTGAGGTTTCACCACGATGTATGTAATGATGTTTTGGTGGACATGCCTTGGGTACAATGATGGTTTGACGTCCACATTATAAGAGCAATGATGGTTAAATGTCCATATTGTAACTCTCCCTAGGGCCCATTAATAGGCCCATACTTGTAGTGTGTAGGCCGTCTAGGCCCATCTTCGTTATGAACAGAATCCATCACCACATAACATGTTTAGTATAGTTTCATGATTCATGCTCATACGCATCATACGTATGCTTGATATGAGGAGTGACTGATCATAACATATGCCTTCGAGTGATTATTTATGGGCTCCCTGATAGATGGAGTTGCCCTTCATGAGCGCGCGATACGCGTAGGATTGTTGCATGACTGGTAGTGTAATTCATGCACTTCACATTTGTATGACATGATTTTTATATGCCCCAGCAACATTAGGGCTATGACTTCCACAAACACATCGTGGATGGCATGATCGGATACCGAAAATATTGTTACTAAGTATCAAGCGCCATAAATATCCCTAGATGAAAATCCCTAAACCCGATGGTACCAAAGGATGACTCTAACGTCGACCGAGTAGATGCATGAGCATACGAGGGCTGTATACCAGTATGTTGCGTCTCCCACTGTGTCGTAGTCGACTGGAAAGGGGTGTGACCTTACCCGCCTGAGTGAGGGGGCAATTTCTAGGTTGAGTTTGACTAGCTTGAGGAATGATCCGTTATCGATGAACCGGGCCCGATATTGGCAGGTGGATAGTGAGGTCTCTTCCACTCTCTCGGTTATGCATTCGGATAGGGGTGGCAAGCTGCCGTAGAGTGTACTAGACCCCGATGATTATCCAAAATGAGAACTGTACTGATATTTGATGAGCTATATTAATATGTAGATTTGAATGAGGATTGGCATGCTTGAGTTGCATATCGCATCGCATGGTCTTGATATGGCCGATAGCATTCATATCTTGCACCGCATAGCCTTAGCACGACTAATTACATTCATGTACCCATCAGCATGATTACGCATTACTCTGGCATTCCATTCTGAGCATGTTCATGCTACACACACACTTACACCACCCTCTAAACTTTCTATAAGCTTATGAACGATTAATGCGTGTAGGTGACGTCAGGATGCAGGCATAGCCTTGCCGCAGTTGGAGTGTGCAGTCGAGCTTCTAGAGTTCTGTTATTTTCATTGTCTTGTATTTCCCTTTCATACGCATTGTACTCAAAGTTTTTTTTATCATAGTGGATTTTGTGATAATGTTCTTGTGGTTATTGTTTGTGGGTTATGCTTATGGTTATGCTCATTATGAATCAAATCATGTTTGAAATGCTCCTTGTAGGATCCCAGAATCGGAACCTGGTGTATGGGTGTCGGGAGCCAATAATGGGGTACTATGGAGGCTGTCAACGCCGGATTCAGCGATCGGGAATTTTGTGAGCCCGGTTTCTGATTTTGGGGCGTGATACCGCGTCTCATGCATCGAGGCAATACCCAGGCCAAAAGATGTGGGCTCGCGTTCATTCCAAAAAAAAGCCGCACGTTATGAATTTCGAGAGAATCTTTACGACTCATCACATCAATCAATTAAGTACACATCATTTCATAAGTCTAGTACACTACCCATGCCCCATGCCATCCCACCCTTCACAAGTCAACTCTCTCTCCCCACTCATCCCTCTTTTACTCAAAATTCAACTAAACCCATACCTTTCCATTCCCTTCCCTACAACTCCCATTCCACCCATCCCTTATCATCCCATCACCCCTCTCTCTCTTCCATTTTCAAACTTATTCTGCCAAGCGACCATGGGAGGTGGACGTCCAAGCTCTCCATGAGAAAGAGCCAGGTGTGGCCCACCTTCTTAACTCCCATCTCCACCCACCAAAATCAATATTAACCGTTGAATCTTAATTCCTTGGAGCTCTATAACTCATTGATGGAAGAAGGAAGAAGAGATCTTGAGGTGGGTGATTTTAGTATTTGAATTTGTGATTCGAGGACCCACATATGTGGGACCCATCTTGATGTATGTATTATATAGGGAGGGCCCATAGTGGCGGGGTCCCTCCCCTCCTCACCGTCTCTCTCTCTCTCTCTCTCTCTCTCTCTCTCTCTCTCTCTCTCTGTCTCCCTTGATCATGTAGACCCCCCTGATGATCATCCAAACCGTCCATTTGAACAGTGGGTACCCACAGAAATAGCTGCCATATTGATGTCAGCCTTTTTTTTTGTGGTCCCGCGTGATGTATATATCTTATTCCACGCCGTCCATTTGCGTGAGCCCCACCAGCAGTATAACTGCTGTACTGAAGACAGCAAGCTCTGTGGGCCCCACCAACTATCTAACTGCTGAGTTGGCATCAGCTATTTGTGTGGGTCCGATCTAGAGGAATGAATATCCTCACCGTCCAGATTACTAGACGGTGGGATCCCCGTTGATGTATTTGTTATATCCAAACTGTCCATCCACATGTATTCCACGTAGGACCCACAGGGCTTTATCCAGGATGTGATTGCTGGACGGTGGGATCCCCGTTGATGTATTTATATCCAAACCGTCCATCCACATGTGTTCCACGTAGGACCCAGAGGGCCTTATCCAGGCTGTCCGTTCAATATCAAGACGAGGGGTCATCTTGAGGATGGGCTTCATCCGACTGTCCGTCAATGGACGTCCAGAGCTGCCGATTAAATGATATATAAATATGTATATATGCTATATTATATATATATATATATATATATATATATATATATATATATATAATATGTGTGGTGGGCCCACGTGGGACCCACCTAATGTGGAAATCGGATTGGCTGAGTATCTCATTCCAGCAGCCATGGCTGCTGTACGAACGTCAGCACGTCCCGTGACTTGATGACGAGGATATGTAAATATCCAAACCATCCATCCAGGGATGCGACATGGGATCCCCGTTCATGTATATATTGTATTCTTACACCATCCATCTCTGGACGGTGTGCCATGTGGGGCCTACCATGATGTATTATATATCCTGGCCATCTGTTCAGGGCCGGGCATAAGGCCAATCACGTGTGTGGTCATCCATAACGTCCACATGGGACACGGACCCCGTGATGATATGTGTTGTATATGATCCACACTGTTTTACCATGATCGGTGGGCCCACTTGTTGTGTAATCTCAGGGCCCACCATGTTATACGTGTTTCATCTATGTCGTCCACTTATGTGGCCCACCTTAATGTATGCATTGTATTCATACCATCTCTCCAAGGGACCCTCATGACGTATGTACTTTACATTCACACCGTCTAGCTGTCTAGACGGTAGGAACCACCGGGATGTACGTGTTTAATCCAGCTGCCCAAGGGATGTGGACCTCACGTGATGTACATATTTTATCCCTACCGTCTTTCTGATTTCTACCATGTGGGACCCACCGTGATATATGAGTTCTATTCACACCGTTGATGTATTTGTTTTATAACCAAATTGTCCCTTTTTGGACGTGGGCCCATCATGTTGTATATGTTTCATTTATGCCGTCCATCTCCAGCTGGTGGAGCTCACATGAGATATGTGTTATATCCACCATCCATTCTTGTGGCCCCCGCATTGGTGGACTGAATGTCTAGCAAGCAGCCCACCATTTTGGTACGTGTTATGTATCCATGATGCCCACCTGCTGGCATGTAATGGGGCCCGCCTATTATGTATATGAGGCCCAGTTAGGCGGCCCACTATAATGTACATGAGGCCCATGTTTGAGGCCCAAAGTGACGTATACCCGGCCTATGTGATGAGGCCCATTGTGATATATTTGAGGCCCATGAGTTGTGGCCCATCGTGATGTATTTGAGGCCCAGTTATGAGACCCATAGTGATGTATATGCAGCACAGATATGAGGCCCATTATGATGTATTTGTGGCCCATTTGGTGAGGCCCACATTGCTATATATATGGCCCACGTGAGGAGGCCCACTGTGATGTGTTCCTAACCTTTATCGAGGCCCGACGTGATGTATATGAGAGGTCCATGTGATGTAATTGAGGCTCAGGTGTGGGGCCCACCTATTGTGTATTCAAGGCCCGATGTGATGAGTGATTTTGCCATGATGTATGTAATGATGTTTATGTGGGCCATTCCTTAGGAGCAATGTTAGTTAAATGTTCACATTGTGACCTTCCCTTAGTCGGAATATCGAGGCCGATTCCGATTGTCGAGGCAGATTCCAGTTGTCGATACCGATTCCAATTGTCGAGGCTGATTCTAATTGCTTAGACCAATTTCAATTTTTGAGGCTGATTATCGAGGCCAATTCTAATTGTGGAGGCCGATTATCGAGGCTGATTCCAATTATCGAGGCTGATTCCGATTGTTTAGGCCGATTGTCAAGGCCAATTTTGATTGTTAAGGCCAATTATCGAGGTCAGTTCCGATTGTCGATACCGATTCTGATTGTTGAGGCCGATTTCGATTGTCGAGGCCGATTCCGATTGTTGATACTGATTCCGATTGTTGAGGTCGATTCCAATTATCGAGGTCGAGGCCGATTCCGATTGTTGACATGATTCCAATTTTCGACTCCGATTCTAATTGTCGAGACCGATTCTGATTGTTGAGGCTGATTGTCGAGGTCGATTCTTATTGTTGAGGTCGATTTCGATTATCGTACCGATTCTGATTGTCGAGGCCGATTCCGATTTTCGAGGCTAATTATCGAGGTCGATTTCGATTGTCGAAGCCAATTTCGATTGTTGAGGCCGATTATATAAGCCGATTGTCAAGGCCCAATGTGATGTATATGCAGCCCATATTTGTGGCATGTTGTGATGTGTATTCAACCCGTGTTTAAGGCCCAATATGATGTATATTAGGCCTATGTGATGAGACCCATTGTGATTCGTTTGAGGGCCAGGTGATGAAGTCCATTGTGATGTATATTGGGCCCATGTGAAAGGCCCATCATAATGGGTATTAAGTTCTTGAGTGAGGCCCATGGTATTGTATATTTGGCCCCTGTGTAAGGTCATGGGTTCACTATATGTTAAGCTCTATGTGGGCCATTCCTTGGGAGCAATGTTGGTTAAATGTCCACATTGTCGATGCCGGTTATTGAGACCGACTATGAGTAAGTGACAGCATAGTATCATGATACATGCTCATACGCATCATCTGCATGTTTATTTTGAGATGTGATTGACCATTGCATATGCCATAGTACAGATGGTTTATGGGACTCCCTGATAGGAGGAGTTATCCCACATGAGCGCACGGTATGCGCAGGACTGATGCATGATTGGATTGCGTGACTTATGCATCTCGCATTGTATGATTGTGATTACTATATGCCCTAACGATCTCAGGGCCGTAGCCTCCACAGTCATGTCGTGGATGGCCAGATGGGACACTGAAAATCTGTTACTAGCATTGGGCCGCCATAGATGATTCTTGGTGAAAATTTCTAAAACCTTTTGGTATCAGAGGACGCCTCAACGTCGAGACCGAGTGGATATATATGAGCGCATGAGGGCCATATACCAGTAGGCCGCGTCTCCCACTGTGTTGTGGTCGGTTGGGAGGGAATGTGGCCTTACCCGCTTAAGAGAGTAGGCATAGCTAGGATAAGTCTAACCAACTCCTAAATGGGTCCGCTATCGACGACCCGGGCCGATATTGATAGGCAGGTAGTGAGGTCTCTTCCACTTACCCAGTTGTATTGTTCGCTTGATGGGGCGTCAAGCTAGCGTAGAGTGCAATAGACCTTGTTGATGATCCCAGAGATGTACAATACTAATATGTGGACTTCTTGAGTAGGAGTTGCATATTCATTCATTTATTCATTCACTATCCACTCAGGGTGGTGGTATACAACTATTTGTTACGTGTACTTTCGCAATGACCAGGATTTCGATTGGGGCATGCGACTAACTTGAGATCAGGAGTTTACTACATTGATTCTGACTATCCAAATTTAGGTATGGGACTAGTTTGGATAAAAGTCCCTTCTGGTGGACCCCATAGTCTGCGATACTATGTACTATCATCCCGACTTCACACTCTAGCATAGTCATTCCATTCACACCACATATTACATTACATCTACGGCATTTAAGAAAATTGGGTTGTCATGTTTCTGCATTTATATGGCCTAGATACAGCTGACGGTATTCGTGGACTCATTAGGATTTACATATTTCATTGCATCCTTAGTATATGATATTTATCTTACTATGTTTCCACACTGCATAACTGATTTACATTGCTTCCTTAGTTTATGATATTGGCTTATTATGTTTTTGCATCGCATAACATGGATAAGGCTGATGATACTTATGAAATTATCAGTGTTTCCACTTACTCTAATATCGTATGATTCATGATCTTGTTGGTATTTTCGATATTGTATAATTTATGGCATTGTATTGTATACTTGGCACTTATCTTGTGCACACACTTACACTACTTTATAAGTTTTCTATAAGCTTATGCACGATAGATGCATGCAGGTGACTTTAGGTTGCAGCAGCGTCGAGCTTGAAGCATGTAGCTGACTTCTGGAGCTTTGATTTTCGATATATGTATTTCTCTTTTAGCATTGTATTCAAATGTTTATATTAGTAGATATGTGATAATGATGTTGTTGCCTTTGTAATTTGGGTAAACTTGTGGTTATGCTTCTTATGAGACAAATGTACATTTGAAAATCCTCTTTATAGGATCCCAGGATCGGAATCTAGCATAAGCATGCTGGGAGCCGAGAATGGGGTACTATGGAGGTTGTCGACACCGGATTCGGCAATCGAAAATTTTATGAGCCCAATTTGCGAGTTTGGGGTGTGGCATCTCCACTTAGGAAAAAGCTCATGCTTGAGTTATCCAATGGACTCGGCTCATGATACTCATAAATTTGTGCTACATTGAATGTCTATGATATTTTCATGCCCTCAAAAAATAAACAACATAAGCATTCTCATTGATTTTCCTAATGATCAGAAAGGGTTGATCTTCTTATTCTTCGCTTTATTATACATCCCGGTCAGAAATCTCTCCTTACGCAAGTGAACTAGCATGCTATCATCCACTTCAAACATTTTTTGGCAACGATGTTTATTAGCCACTTCCTTGACAGTGAACTCCTGTAAAGTTTTGGGCATCAATGGGGCTAGCACAACACAAACTCATGTTATCCTCCGTTAGACTCTTATGGATCAGTTTTTCCACTTCTCCATGTAAGATCTAGCATTCCTTTAGTCTAATATGATAATGTGGGTGGTTAGGCGGAATTGTCCATGGGACAAAATCAATATGGTGTTGTATATCCCAAATGAGGGGTAATTCATCAAGAAGTTCATCGGGCATAATTCCATCGGATTCCTGCAATATAGGTTTCAACTTCTCTGAGATGTCCATGGGTTCTAATTCTTTTTCCGCTTTCAACTAATGCATTGATCTCCCCCATCTTCTCATATATATATATATATATATATATATATATATATATATATATATATATATATATATATATATATATATATATCAAATCTCATTCGATTACAAGAGACTAGCCCTCCAATTTAGAATTCTTGGGTTGGTTGTCCATTCTCATAGGGGCGATGATAATATTTCTACCATCTTTAACAAAAATAAAAATATTATCCCAACCTATATGCGTAGCATCAATATGACACTATCGTGGTCGACCAAGTAACATGCGACAAACATTCATATCGACTACGTTACATATTACTTTATCCTTATAATATTTACAAATGAAGAAGGGAATACAACATCGTTTAGTTACCATTATTTCCTTGACCTCTTTGATCCATCCAATCATTTACAGAAAGTGGTGTTTTTGTTTTCAGTTGTATCTTTTTAACCATAATCTTTGACATGAGATTCTCATTACTCCTACTACCTATGATCACATCATAAACCCTTTAGTTCACAGTGCACCTTGTTCGAAAGATATTGTGTCACTACAGATTTCTGTATTACTTCGGTGGGTATAACAACTTTCGCATAATCATAGTGGTGACCTGTGATTCAACATTATCGAGTTGTGGCCTGCGATTTAATACCAGTGGTGGAATACGAACATGATGACCACGAGTTCTATTTTCGATCTCATGTTGCTCATCATTATAAACATGGGTTGGTCATAAGGTTTTTATCAAACAATCAATTGCTACTTGCAGTCCATGCATGGCTTGCCGATTCTCCTATTGGAAAGCTTCAAACACTACCGCTATCATAAGATTGTTCCCTTGAGCACCGTCCATTAGATTGTTGCTTGTACCATCATTAGATGCCATTGAACTAAGGAAAAGCCTCACTTTAATACTAGCTTATAAGGGAAGAGCATGGGAACGTGAAGAAGAAGATAACCGTTTTTCTCAAGTGATTAGAACCTTAAATCCACAAGGTAGTTTCTTGAATCGAAAGCAAAAAAGAGATAAAATTTAAACAATTTTATTCAATATTATGTGTAATGTATATTTTTCTCAATTACACTATTAATAAAGAAAAATAAAACCAAAATTCGTAATTACCAAAAGTAGGAAAATTCTAATCCTGATAAAAGTTATCCAAAATAGTAAAACTTATTTAAAGCCTTTTTTAAAATAAAAAAAATAAAAAATAGAAAGCCTAGATAAGCTTTTCGAGAAGAGTCCTAATATGATTACAAGTAATTTTTAAAAAGATGGAAATCTAAAATTCTAAAAATAAAAAAATAAAAAATACTGTGAATGTCAAAATTACTAAAAATGGTAAATTTTTTCTCAAATTATGTTTTTGAGTTAGATGCACGTGTTTTCTTATGAAACAGACTAAAATAACCCACCTTGTGAGACGGTTGACCCACATGACCCATTATAATAAAGATTGATAGGCTGTATCTCGTAATAATACCCGAATAAGAAGTTATAGTCAATTTACTGTACACATTCTTTTGGTCCAGCCATGCAAAGAGTGGACCCATGCAACGTCCTACATCACAATACGTCGACTGGCCATTTCTTACGTCTTTTGTTGGACGTGGCTTCCGCGGATGTCGGGATGGAATGTGGTCCATCTGTGAGACTCACTGTGATGTATGTGCCTTACATCCTTGCGTTCCATTCATTTTGGCAAATAATTTTAGGCATGATCTCAAAAATGAAGCAGATCCAAATCTCAGGTGAAACACACCACATGAAATAGAGGTAATTGAATATACATTATTAAATACTTCTTTGGCGCCACCCGATTGTTTTGTTGTCATCCAACCTGTTGAAAAGGTCACAAAGACCTAGACGAAGGGACCACATAAATATCAGCTTAATACAAAACCGGTATGGCCCACGAAGTTTCTAATGGTCAATCACCCCATGTTTCTATGGGGTGATCCACTGAGATTTGGATCAGCTTTATTTTTTGGATCATGCCCTATAGTAAACTGTCAAAATGGACAGACGGAGTCGATGTAAGGCATGTACATTACTGTGAGCCTCGCAGTTAGGGATCCACCAAAGCTGAGTTCTTTCTTTTTTACTGTATTTGATAGTGACTCCTCTGTGGGCCCCAGCCCCGTACCGTCCATCCATCATGCCTGTTCATTTTAGGACATGAGCCTAAAAATGAGGGTGATCTAAATCTCGGGTTGACCAGACCACACAGGAAATAATGGTGTTTGGGATGGAAATCTCTGTCGAACCCATAAACCTCCCTTAAACAAGTGTACTAGGAAATTTGCGTCCCGAAGGAATCAGAGATGGTTCATTCATTGGCGTTGGCTACATGTACGTATGGTCATCAGTATTCTCAACTGAGCTAAACAACATGTGCGAATTTAATATGAGTATTCTAAAGTGAGCAAAATAACATCATCCGAGAATCCGTGAATAAATAGACTGTATTGAATGGAAGGCAAAAGCAGAAAAAAAAAAATTCCACCATTTAGAGGTTAGGATTATTCAACCAATCTGACGTTGGCGCTATGACTCAGCGACAATTTCTGAGCGCCTGTTCATCAAACTGACATACTTAGGCTGGGTATCATATCTCAATCCACGTACCTGACCTTCCTCAACCGCCAGAAGCTTGCTAAAGCTCTCAAACCTCGCACATTCCACGCAGCCAGTTGGAAATTTTATCGTTGTCGTTTTCCGGTCATGATTTTAGCCTTCTACAGTCGACGGCCATTTGAAATTTTTATTTTTGTCGTTTTCTATCCATGATTTTAGCTAGTAATCTACTGTGGCCAGCCGCCTGTCCTGACTGGCTGGTTACTAATCTCTACTGTTAACGTGCTTTAAGACGAATGCGGATTGCGTCCTACCCCCGCCCGTCTCCAGATGGTAACGGGCAGGAGCTTTGAGTGGCCACCGTGATGTATGAGTTGATCCACACCGTTCATACATTTTTATGTTTCATTTTACCTAATGGGACAAAATTTTATGCTGATTCAAGGCTCAAGTTGACCACACCACAGGAAGCAGCGATAATAATGATTCTCACCATTGAAAATTTTTAGGGTCCACCGGGGTGTTTATCTTCCATCCAAACTCTTCATAAAGTTACAGAGACTGGATGAAGCGAAAAACAAATATCAGCACTATCCAAAACTTCCGTCGCGCCCAAGAAATTTTCAACCGTAAGAGTTTAACCCCCATTGTGTAGTCCACATATGTCTTGCAACTGCCTCATTGTTGGACCCGAGGACTATAAACGTGGAGACTACTGATCAACGCATTGTGGTCGAAGGATGGATAAAGACCCAGTCAGAAACGGAAACGGATTGGCTACTCCCCCTGCCACCAGCCCCGTGGCTGGTGGTCGGTGCTCTGTGGGCCCCACTATGATGTATGTGTTTCATCCATTCTGTTTATCCATTTTTTTAGATTATTTTAGAGTTTTATACTAAAAATAAGAGGGATATAAATCTCAGGTGGACTACACCACAGGAAAACAATGGTGATTGGATATCCACCATTAAAATCCTCCTAAGGCCACTGTACTGTTTATTTAACGTCTAATCTGTTGATTAGGTCAAACATGACCAGATGAAGGGAAAAAACTAAATATCAGCTTGATCCAAAACTTTTATGGCTCCCAAAAGGTTTTTAATGGTCCACACTCATTGGAAACTGTTTCCTGTAATGTGGCCCATTTGAGATTAGGATATACCTCATTTTTAGTCTTGGACCATAAAATTATTGGGAAAAATAGATAGACGGCATGGATGAAACACGTACATCATGGTGGGGCCCACAGAGCACCGACCATCAACCATTGGCTGGTGGCGGGGGGAGTAGCCAATCCGTTTCCTTCAGAAACTTCGTCGAAGGATAAGTCCCTGGAGCAATGCTCAAGTGAACTCAAAGGAGTACATATTTTTGTAAGCCGCCTCTCACGTGTAACAATGTACTGCACGTGAGTGTCATCTAAAGCTGTTCATCTGGTTCCTCCCTCTGTTTAGATACCCTGGACCAAAATTGCCGCTGGTCTGTTCATTACGTGGGCTACACATGCACAAAATAAATGAATAATTAAAAGAAATTAATCAACGGTCCATACTCATCGTACACACGTGTGTACCTGATGAGTGAGCTGACTTGAGGGCGGGACATGTAAATTGAGGAGCGGCACCTGATGAATGTCCTTGATCTAACGCACGTGCACCAGTTTACAGGTGAAGCCTTCGATCTATTTTATAGGAGTGAGTGCACTAGCATGATCGACTGGTAATGGAGCAAGCGCAGCATATCCTCTAATGTGCCTGGTTAATGGACCATAAAGTCAGCATCAGACAAATTCATTTGTCTGTGGGCCACACGGTAGAATATGAGGGATGGCGAATTGATTAATTCAATGAATGGGTGTGGCCCACCTAAAGAGAAGATCAACATGATTTTGGAAACGTGACACGTAGCCAGTCAACATTCAATGAATGGGTGTGGCCCCAGCACGGTTGATTTGTTGACTTAAGATTATTCCCCCTTCCAAGAAAGGCACAAGTTTAGTATTCCACCTTCCACGAAAAAGGTGCCGCAACATGTTAGTTACCTATATATAACACACAGGTCGAAACGATTACTTGACACTTACAACGAGAGAGAGAGAGAGAACGTGAGAGAGAAACAGAGAGAGAACGTGAAAGAGAGAGAACGTGAGAGAGAGAGAGAGAGAGAGAGAGAGAGAGAGAGAGAGAGAGAGAGAGGATGTTGGACCCTTCGGCTTCGGGAGGAAGTTTAGAGAGGTTAGCTCCACATGCGAGTATGATATTTGTTCAGCTCAGCTCAGCTGGTTATGTTGTGATCAGTAGGGTCATACTCACAGGAGGGATAAGCTCTACTGTCTTTCTTGTCTATCAATTCGCGTTAGCTACAATCTTCATGGCGGCATTGGCTTTTATCTTTGAAAGGTGCGGTGGCAGATCAAATCTCTCTCTCTCTCTCTCTCTCTCTCTCTCTCTCTCTCTCTCTCTCTCTCTTTCTATTTCCCATGACATCTCTTTATATGTTTGTTGTTGCAGGAAAAATAGGCCTCCCCTCACAAAATCCATCTTATGCTGGATTTTCCTACTCGCTTTAATTGGGTAAGTTGAATTACGGTTGGACGGTCAATCAAAAGGAATGATTTAATTGAGATTACACACTATTTTAATTCATACTGGCCACCCAACTCCCTGAATGCATATGTTTCATGTTGGTCCTTTAGGTCCTTTTTAGCATAGGCCTAACAATGAGTTCCGTAATTGTGAATTAGAGATCATGATCTCTAGTTCATAGAAGTTCAATTACCGCAAATAAAATGAGTGAACTCATTTTTAGGCATCTACCAAACAGGCCTTACTGTTTATTGAATTGAATTGTTGTGGAACATCCAAACAGCCAAACTATCTCCCCAATTTTAGGCCCAGTGGCTAAAAATTAGGCCGTTCCAGAACATTGGTGGACCACACCAAGTGACTTAGAAGCTTTAAGCATGATTTTACACTGTTCCTGATCCACCTAAGTTTTGGATCTGATTGATTTCTGAGGCGTTCAATAAATATGTGTGTGTAATTTGCAAGAATTCTAATGGATTGATGCATTACAGGACAACGCTGTCACAAAACCTATTATCAGCCTGCTTGTACTACGTCTCTAGCACATTGGAGGCTGCAGTTGTCAACCTAAATCCAGTCTTTACTTTCATATTATCTATAATCTCGATGCAAGAGAATCTTGGAATCAACACCTGGTGGGGTAAAGGGAAGATCTTTGGGACTCTTTTATCTGTCTCTGGTGCTTCAACTCTCATGTTCTGGAAAGATTCAACTGAGAGTCTACTCGGCACAACCAACTTGACAGAATGGGTGTTTGGCTTGGTTATGGTGGTTCTTGGGGTTCTTGCACTTAGCACATGGATTTTGTTGCTGGTATGTTAACATGAATTTCTATGCTTCTTGTTTTTCTTTCAAAAGTTTTTTTCCACAGAGTAATGAAGCATTCATGAAAACTTTTTGGGTGCAATTGAGGTGGTTTTACTGTTATGTATTCATAAAATCCACTCAGACCATCAGATGCATCACCCTATGTTTAGGCTTAGGGTCCAAAAATCTTCCTAGAGCTTCTTTGATTCTTTAGTTTTTATTTTTATCGAGCTTTGCCTAGTCTTTTTCTCAGTCGAATCCAGTTTTTCTTGTGTTTTCACTGAGTTGTGACAGGAATCACTTTTCTCCAGTCTTGGAGAAATCTGGTCAAGTGGAGTTGACTCAGTCGAGTCTAGTTGAGGTTTTTTTTTTTTTTTTTTTTTCCCAATTTTTTAAAGTACGTGCAGTTCTTTGCTTACATATAGTATTTTCCCAAACATTGCTGACTGTCATCTGCCATCGTGTGCTTTGCTAATTATCTTATAAAATAGGGAAAATGTATATCCCGAGAATTTTCTCACGAGGCCTATTCTTACGTCTACAAGTCATTAAATTTCTTAATTACCACGGCTTAGAAATTTTGATTTGTTTTCTTACAATGTTTTATATATGCAGAGGCCCATGATAAAACGGTACCCCGCGGAGTTTTCCCTGACTGCCATAATGTTTTTCTTTGGAACATTACAAACTGCTGTCATAGCCGTAATTACAAGTCACGATGCTACAGAATGGAGGCTTCACTGGGATTTAGAGCTCCTAAATATAGTACTTGGAGTAAGTAACGTTACCTTTATTTTTCCAGTACCTTTCATCCATATGCATCAATCATGTGAGAAACAATCTTAGAAGTAAGCCCAAGTTCATGTTCTTCTTCACCTTTCTGGATCTCCTTGCAATAAGTAAGTCCCATAGGATGCTTATTTCTAAGATCCACCTGTCCATATTTGATCGGGTTTGGTTACATTCATGGTTTATGTGTGGCCCACCGTCAGGATTGTTCTAACAAGTATAACATCCATGATTAGACTTATGATTGGAAGTACTGTTTATTGACAATCAAACAAGGAGCATTTGGACAACTTAAAACAAACATAGCATTTTTATCCATCTTTTGTCCAGCATTATTATCCATTTTTTAAAAACTCAAAACTCGGATTTGACTCAAAGGTCTAGTAAGTCAAGTCAACTCAAAAACTCTAATCAGATTAACTTGTCTCAAACGTCTACTGAATAGTGTGTTTACAATGCACTTAATGTGTTTATATAAGGTATGTAATTTTTCTAAAATAGTAAAATTTCAAAGATAGCATTTTGAAACAGTAAAAGTTGTCTAATAAATGGATTCAAATTCTCTTACAAGACTAAAAAAAATTATTTAAAAGTTATTGGAAGGTACTCTAGATCTTGAAACATCCTAAAATAGTAAGATAACTTACAAAAAGTAGTATCTTTTGATTCAAACTAAACTTTAACCCCTAAAATAATTGAATTTTATGAAACCCTTTTGGAGCCTTGCCTTTGGCATTGGCTTAGATGTATAACTTGTTAACAGCTTTCTAATGACATTATAAAGCTTTCTAATGGCATTATAACTTTCGATGAGGTTTTCATTCTTTCCACTCTTTATAATATTTTTCTTACCTCCATACCACTTGATTTCTCTCGATTTTGTTACAGTATTCAATTACCATTGTCCTACATTAGTTTAAAATTGAGTCACGTCCGACACATACCATAATTCTACTCAAGTTGGAATGGTAACCTCTAAACAATGATATTAATGATTCTAAACATGTGATGCAGGCTGTGTTTTACTGTGGCTTATCGAACCTGTTCACCACATGGTGTGCTGGAGTAAAGGGACCCATCTTTGTGGCCTCATTTGCTCCTTTTGGCTTGGTTTTGACCACAACCTTGGAAATTATATTTCTTGGCGACGCTTTGTGCTTGGGAAGGTAATTTCTTTAGCAATATTTTATCATGTGGCTACCATATGCAGACCAATGACCAATCTAGACCATCAAAATTGTGGGCCCCACTGTATTTGATATACCTCAAAAGTCGCACCAATCGGATGATCTTTACAATCTAGATTTGCCTATTGAATTTGAACCACCATTTTATTAATCATCAGTTTGGGGGCCACCAATCAGATGGTCGTGTGAGTAACATGATTTTTGGCGTTACACATCATCCGTCATGAGACCATGGTTTTCAGTCTGAATGAAAGTACACGCTTTCCACCTATATCTTGGATGAGTCCCATTTTTCCTACTCTCAGGACACTCAAACTGCACCAATCTAATACAGAAAGTTTGAACAGTTTGTTTGGACAACTGGGGCCATGCTTTTGGTGATCCAAATTGTGGTATGATGGGCCTCACTCTGGATTGCCCATTCTATACAAAATCTCTGAGATTGAAAGATTGGGTTTTCTTATGTTTGAATGTGGATATATTGAACACTGTTTTCACACATTCCTTTGAATTTTTGCAGCATTGTTGGATCCATCATGGTAGTTTTGGGCCTATACATTTTTCTATGGTCCAAATCCAAGGAGGACAGTTACGACACAGAGGACCCATTGGACAAAGACGATTGCACCACTGCCTTGTTGGTATAAACCATAGTTCAAGACTCACTTGGCGGTTGTGTATTTAAAGCTGCAATTCCATCGCGTCCTCTCATTTGTCTAGAAGTGAAGTTGCTTATTTTGAAGGAAGGATTGCCTTACAACAGAAGACTGAAATTTTGATTTCTTCCTTGTCTAACCAGTGTAACCATTAAAACGATTGATTAATTCTTTCTTTTAATTCTTTCTTTTAAGTTGTTTGCATGGAAATTTTTCAAGGAAACCAAGTGTAAAGGTTCTGTCTTTAGAAAAGCACAGAAAATGTATTAAAAGAAAATGTATTAAATGTTGATGTGTTCAAATGCGCTGCATTTTGTTTTATTAGAGCTTCTTCTTCTTCTTTTTATTTTATTTTACTTTATTTTGCACAAGTAAATACCGCTCATTACAAGAAGCCCATTTGGAATTTTAGATGGGCTATTGGATGTTAGGGGTAGAGCTGGGCATGTCTGACCAATCTGGTGGATCCGACCCGATCCGACCAGATCCGACCCAATTCGAACCGAATCGACGGTCTGGATCGATGTGGTTCAGGTAGGATTAGGCAGATCCGACCGTTTATTGGATCAGACTTAATTCAATGTCAATCCGCATCGGACCGATCCGAAATCCAATCTGTTTGGATCCAATCCGATCTAAACCAATCCGATACGGGCCCTACCTGGTATGTATTTTATTTTATTTTATATATAAATGAAAGAACTTATCATTTGAGATAGAAAGACAGATAGAGATTAGTATTGGGTATTAGAAAGGGAATGAGATTTTTGTAATTTTTTAGAAATAAGAAATATAGATGAAAATGGAAAAAGGGGGACTTGATAAGAACTCAGATGGGTTTTAAGAACTCACATTGGTTTTACGAGAGTTGCACACACACAGAGAGAGAGAGAGGTGATTCAAGCAAGTACTTGATGGGAGAGAGAGAGAGAGAGAGAGAGAGAGAGAGAGAGAGGGATGTTGTAAGGCCCGTATCCTAGCCCGTACCATTCTGTAGGGTTCCGCAGTCCTCCCGGTCGAATTTCGGTGACCCACAATCTATTATCGGCGTTTGCGCCTGATCTTGATTCATGTCCCATATATTAGAGTCGGCTTGACTCGAAACTTGTACCCTAACAACCGCGCCGTCACCGTGGTTCCAACGCCGCATCTTATGCATCAATGCGACTCTTAGATCATAAATTGTGGCCCGCGCATTGTAATGACTATAGACTACACGTTGCGGGACCCACCTATTGCAAATTTTCTAAGCCATCATGGGGTGATGTACTAGGTAATCATTTCCTCTCCTTTTTTCAAAAGTCAATACCCTCCTTACCAAGCAATTAATGATGGCCTTACATCATCAATTCAAGCCATGATCTTTTCCTCTCTCTCCTATCTCTCTCCCTCCCTCTTTCCTTTTCATTCTCCATTACAAGAGCTATGAACGTTTAACCCATCCCAAAAATCCAGCCCTCTCCTACCTTAGATCCCCACCAATCCAACCTCTTGATCGTCATCTTCACCGTTGAAAGAGCTTCTTAGAAGCATTGGAGTATATGGGAAGAAGAAGAGTAAAGTGGGTGATTCTCTCTCTCTCTCTCTCTCTCTCTCTCTCTCTCTCCCCCTTCCCTGCTTGTGATCCACCTGATATATGAGTTTATCCATGTTGTCCACAAGTGGGACAGCCTTGCCGTCTGTCTGCACGGCCCAGATTTGATGATTTGTGGGCTGCACCGTAACAGCAGCAACACGACCGTCCACCTGCTTGGACGGGCCTGTTTGCAAGAGAAACACAAATATCAGCAGGATCTCCAGCTTTGCAGTCATCGTGTGGAGCCCACCTTGATGCATTGTCTTCATGCCGTCCAGCAAAGGACGGTGGGACCCCCCTGATGTGGTACCCTGTCCAGCAGCATGACCGGCTGCATGGCCCACCTTGTGGACTCCACCAGCTATGATCGGCCTCTCTGATCCGCATCTTCTCAGATCAGCTTCTCATATCCGCACAACCCACTGATCAGACGGTGGGGACTGTTCATCAAGTGGACCATGCTCATGGATCCAAATCAGACCAGAGCTTGGTCTCTGTTTCATGACCGTTCCTGACCCAGAGAACTCGGTTCATTCTCCATGTCCTCACAACAGATCACACCTGCTTCTCTGTTGCTGACGTTGGAGCTAAGTGGGCTGTGATCAACTGGTCATTTAGGTAAGAGCATAACCCATCAACGGCTGATGCGCGTTCACCGAGCATCTGCACAGTTCTAGATCCATAACAGCAGCAGCTGCCAGTGGCTGCTGTACGTGTAGCAGCAGCAACTCCGTAGGCCACCAAGATGTATGGTTTCATCAAGCCATCCATTGGCCAGGACGGTGGACTCCACCCTAATGCGTTGTCTTATCAAAACCGTTCATCCATTTGCTGGTGGGGTCCACCTTATACTTTGTATCCACGCCAACCATCCATCTCTGGGCACTACCATATTGTATGTGTTAAATCCATACCGTCCAACACCTTGGATGGGTGGGACCCACTCCTATGTATTGCACCATCACTGTCCAATCTCTAGACAGTGATTAGCAGGACGCTGTCACCCCTCACTCTCTCCCACACACACACATATGCATATATATATATATATATATATATATATACCACACCACGTGGACCCACCCCGTTGCACCCAACTACTCAACCAGCGTCCAGACTCTCTGGACGCTGGACCTAACCTACTGTATATGATATATAATATATATATATTAATAATGATATGGTGGGCCACTCCCACGTGGGACCCACCTTTAGAATATATGAGATCTGCACCATCAAGGAGGGTTTGGACGGTGCCATGAGGCCCGATGTATGTGATTTATCCACACCGTCCACACCAAAGGACAGTGGGACCCATACGTGGGGCTACTGCACGTGCAACAGCAAGGACATGGGGCCCTCTGTTGCCAGCGCAATGTCCAGACCGTCCATTCATTGGACATGCTCGTGGACCCTACCATATGAGGTATGTAACACATCCAAACTATCCATTCAGTCGGTGAGCTTGTCCTAGGGCCTGAGATGAAAAATAAGTAAGATCTAACTGTCATGTGGTTATCTATACCGTTCATCAATGGCTCTATGAAACCAACAATTCTGTGGGGTCCATTGATGCATGTATTATATCTAAAACCATCTATCTGGTAGCTCATCTAAGGATTGAGACTAAAAATAAGATAGATCTGGTATCAAGTGGACCACGCTACAGAAAGCAGTGGATTGAACACCCACCATTGAAACCCTTTTGGGTTACAGAAGTTTTGAACCAATATGATATTTGTTTTTCCTCACTGTTTAGGTCCTTATGACCTTATGAACAGTCTGGATGGAAAATAAATGCTATGGTGGGCCCTCTAAATTTTTCATAGTGTGAATCATTATCACCACTGCCATTTGTGGCATGGTCCAATTGATCCTTTGGATATGATTTATATATATATAAGCTCTTTAATGATTTTTAACAATTGATGAATGGTTTTGGAACCGGCCCATTTGACTCGGCCCATTTGAATCGGCTCATTTGACTCGACCCATTGATTCGGCTCATTTGAATCGGCCCATTTGACTCGGCTCATTGATTCGGCCCATTTGAATTGGCCTGTTTGACTTGGCCCATTGAGTCGGCCCATTTGAATCGGCTCATTTGACTCGGCCCATTGATTCGGCCCATTTGTTTGGCCCATTTGATCCGACCATTTGATACATCCTGATGTTATATATATTCGCCCATGAGTGAGGCCCAATGTGATGCGTATATGCCCCATAAATAAGGCTCATGATGATGTGTATTAGACCCTTATATGGGATCGTAGACCCATTATACGATTAATCCTACGCGCGTCATTCCTTAGGAGCAATGTTGGTTAAAGGTCCACATTGATGGGCAATTATGGTTGGATGTCTACATTGTGACCTTCCCTTATGCCTTGTTAGGCCTTTCCTCATCAGTCTCTCGTGGGTTAACCCAAGCGCTGAGCCCCATTGATTTTAATTGGTCCATCGTCGGCCGTCCATCTATAGACCCTGCCTCGCACCGAGGTTGATTATCGATGCCGAGTATCGAGGCCAATTCCGAGTGTCGATTCCGATTGTTGAGGCCAAATTCGATTGTCGAGGCTGATTTTGATTGCCAAGGCCGATTGTCAAGACCTATATGATGTATATGTGACCCATAGTTGAGGCGTATTGTGATGTGTATTCAGCCTGTGTGATGTATATGCAGCCCGTGTTTAAGGCCTAATGTGATGAGTATGAGGTCTATGTGATGAGGCCCATTGTGATGTATTTGAGGCCCATGGGCACGACCCATTGTGATGTATTCATGGCCCATGAGTAAGGCCCATTGTGATGTATTTGAGGCCCATGGGCAAGGCCCATTGTGATGTATTCATGGCCCATGGGCAAGGCCCATTGTGATGTATTCGTGGCCTATGGGCAAGGCCCATTGTGATATGTATTAGGCCCATGATGCATGGCCGATTTGATGTAGTCGAGACCCATATATATTAGTCCTTTGTGTGAGGCCATGGGCCCAATATATGTTTGGCTCTATCGGGCCATCTCTTGGGGGCAATATTGGTTAAATGTCTACATTGTCGAGGCTGATTGTTGATACCGGTTATTGATACCGATTATGAGTATGTGACAACATAGCATCATAATACATTCCTATACGCATCATCTGCATGCTTATTATGAGATGTGATTGACCCTTGTATATGTCATAGTATAGATGGTTTATGAGACTCCTTGATTGGTGGAGTTATCCCATATGAGCGCACGGTATGCGCAAGATTGATGCATGATTGGACTACATGACTCATGCATCTTGCATTATGTGATTGTGATTACTGTACGCCCTAGCGACATCAGGGCTGTGACCTCCACAGGCATGTCGTGGATGGCCAGATGGGATACCGAAAATGTTTGGTTCGAGCATCTGGACACTTTGAATGTCTGTAGGTGAAAGTCCCTAAACCTTCGAGGCTAGGAGATGCCCCAACGTCGAGACCGAGTGGATACATGAGCACCCGAGTGCCAAATATCAGGAGGCCACGTCTCCCACTATGTCATGGTCGGTTGGGAAGGGATGTGGCCGTACCCGCCTGAGCATGGGGCCATAGCTAGGTTGAGTTTGACCAGCTCGTGAATGGGTCCACTATCAATGTGCCGGGTAGATATTGGTTGACTACTGGTCAGGCGGATAGTGAGGTCTCTTTCACTTGCATGGTCACGCGTCAGTGGGTGGCGATTTACATGTAGAGTGTATTAGACCTCGGTGATGATCCCAAAGATGAACTGCACTGATATGTAGACTTATTGAGCAGGAGTTGCATACTCATTCATTCATTCATTCACTATCCACTCGGGCTGGTGGTGCACAACTATTTTTTATGTGTACCTTTGCAATGGCCAGAATTTCGGTTGGGGAGCGCGACTAACCTGAGATCAGGAGTTTAACACATTGAGTCTAACTATCTAAATTTAGGTATGGGACTGGTTTGGATAGAAGTCCCTTGTGATGGACCTCATATCCTGCGATACTATATACTATCGAAGTCCCTTGTGATGGACCTCATAGCCTGCGATACTACATACTATCATCCTGACTTCACACTTCAGCATAGTCATTCCATTCGCACCAATATTGCATTACATCTGCGGCATATGACATTTTGGATTGCTATGTTTCTGCATTTATTTAGTCTAGATACGGCTGACGGTATTCGTGAACTCATCAGGAATTGTATATTACATTACATCCTCGGCATCTGATATTTGGCTCTTTATGACTCCTCATTTGCATAACTGATCTGTATTGCGTACTCTGATATTGTTTGACTCATGGACTTGTCAGTATTTCCGCTTTACTTTGATATCGTATGATTCATGATCTTACCAGTGTTTTCGATATTGTATGATTATGGCGTTGTGTTAAATACTCAGCACTTACCTTGTGCACACACTTACACCACCCTCTAAATTTTCTATAAGCTTATGTACGATAGATGCGTGTAAGTGATGTTAGGTTGCAGCAACGTGGAGCTTGGAGCATGTAGCTGACTTCTGGAGCTTTGATTTTGACATATGTATTTCCTTTTCAGCATTGTATTCAAATGTTTATATTAGTGGATATGTAATGATGATGTTGCTTTTGTGATTTGGGTAAACTTGTGGTTATGCTTCTGACGAGACAAATTGATGTTGAAAATTCTCCTTGTAAGATTCCAGAATCGGAACCTGACATATGGCCACTGGGAGCTGATAATGGGGTACTACGGAGGCTGTCGGTATCGGATTCGGTGATCGGAATTCCTGTGAATCCAATTTCTGGGTTTGAGGCGTGACAGAAGATGGTATAAGAGTATAACTTGGGAATACCTGAGGATAACATCACATATCTGCTGATAGCTACCCTGCACTCTATGATTGTTGAGAACTTAGAATGGTTAGATCCCCGAGTTCGAATAACTTCGAGATTTTCTAACATAGCTCTCTACTGTTAATATTGTGAGGCTGCATAGTATTCCAGTTTTGATTGTTTCTGATTTACGATTCGAGGTTCAGTAGGGGACACTATAGTGTTGTGGATGCATCTTGGGAGTGTGAGGGTGAGAATAGAGAGCATTATCTTCATCCTTTTGTAGACTAATTATACCTCGACATATGTATATGATGATGCTTCCTCTTCCCTTACTTTGTCCTGCGTAATAGTAAATTTCGAGGATGAAATTTTTATTTGGAGAGGAGAGCTGTGAGGCCCGTATCCTAGCCCGTACAATTCCGTAGGCTTCCGCGGTCCTCCTAGTCGAATTTCGGTGACCCGCGATCTGTTATCTGCGTTTACGCGCGATCCTGAGTCGTGTCCTAAATATCAGAGTCGGCTTGACTCGAAACTTGTACCCTAGCAACCGCGCCGTCGCCGCAGTTCCAATACCGCATCTCGTGCATCAATGCGACCCTTAGATCATAAGTTATAGCCCACGCATTGTAATGACTGTAGACTGCACGTTGCGGGACCCACCTATTGCAATGGCATGATTTTCTAAGCTATCGTGGAGTGATGTGCTAGGTAATCATTTCCTCTCCTTTTTTCAAAAGTCAACACCCTCCCTTACCAAGTAATTAATGATGGCCTTACATCATTAATTCAAGCCATGATCTTTTCCTCTCTCTCCTATCTCTCTCCCTCCCTCTTTCCTTTTCATTCTCCATTACAAGAATCATGGACGTCCAACCCATCCCAAAAATCCAGCCCTCTCTTACCTTAGATCCCCCCACCAATCCAACCTCTTGATCGTCATCTTCACTACTGAAAGAGCTTCTTAGAAGCATTGGAGTATATGGGAAGAAGAAGAGTAAAGTGGGTGCTTCTCTCTCTCTCTCTCCCTTCCCTGTTTGTGACCCACCTGATATATGAGCTTATCCATGCTGTCCGCAAGTGGGACAGCCTTGTCATCCATCTGCACGGCCCAGATTTGATGATTTGTGGGCTGCACCGTAACAGTAGCAGCACGATTGTCCACTTGCTTGGACGGGCCTGTTTGCAAGAGAAACACAAATATCAGCAGGATCTCTAGCTTTGCAGTCATCATGTGGAGCCCACCTTGATGTATTGTGTTCACGCCATCCAGTAAAGGACAGTGGGACCCACCTGATGTGGTACCCTGTCCAGCAGCATGACCGGCTGCATGGCCCACCTTGTGGACTCCACCAGCTATGATTGGCCTCTCTGATCTGCATCTTCTTAGATCAGCTTCTCATATCTGCACAACCCACTGATCAGATGGTGGGGATTGTTCATCAAGTGGACCATGCTGACGGATCTAGATCAGACCAGAGCTTGGTCTTTGTTTCATGACCGTTCCTGACCCAGAGAACTCGGTTCATCCTCCATGTCCTCACAACAGATCACACCTGCTTCTCTGTTGCTGACGTTGCAGCTAAGTGGGCAGTGATCAACTGTTCATTTAGGTAAGAACATCACCCATCAATGGCTGATGCGCGTTCACGGACCATTTGCACAGTACTAGATCCATAACAGCAGCAGCTGCCCGTGGCTGCTGTACGTGTATCAGCAGCAGCTCCGTAGGCCACCAAGATGTATGGTTTCATCCAGCCGTCCATTGGCTAGGACGGTGGACTCCACCCTGATGGGTTGTCCTATCCAAACCGTTCATCCATTTACTGGTGGGGTCCACCTTATACTTTGTATCCTCGCCAGCCATCCATCTCTGGGCCCTACCATATGGTGTGTGTTAAATCCATACCGTCCAACACCTTGGATGGGAGGGACCCACCCCTATGTATTGCACCATCACCGTCCAATCTCTGGATGGTGATTAGCTGGACGCTGTCACCCCTCACTCTCTCACACACACACACACACGTATATGCATATGTATTATATATATATATATATATATATATGGTGGGCCACACCACGTGGACCCACCCCGTTGCACCCAACTACTCAACCAGCGTCCAGACTCTCTGGACACTAGACCTAAATGAACAGTCACGTAGACCCGACTCGGATCGACCTAAGACCTATGCCTTCTTATTTGCATCATCGCTGCGGTTCTGATGCCGCTTCCAGTGCGTCCATCCGATGTGTAGATCATAAGTTGTAGGCATTTTATCATTTTAGCCCTTTGATCATGATTGTGTGGCCCACCTAGAATAGTGTACACGTTTCCCAAGGTGGCCCACTCCATCTACACATTTTTCAATCAACACCACCTAAACCTACATCTCTTACACCACCCACACCACCCAAACCTACCCTACCCTAGCAACTTTGTTTGTATCACCATAGGGTATGATGGTTTTCTCTAACCTAGGTGGAGAGAGCAATGATGACTCTCCTACAACTCTCTCTCCCTCGCTCTTTCTTCTCATTCTCTTTATCTCTGCCTCTCCTCTCCCTTTTGCAAGCTTCCAACACTCCAACCCCCTTATCCTCCATTTCCCCTCAATCCATCCATCAAAATCATATCTCACCCCTTCGATCTTACTTTCTTGGAGCCTTAGAAGCCTAGAGTTGGAGTTTTGGTAGAGATCTTTGAGGTGGGTGCTCTCCTTGGATTCATCTCTCCTTCTTCTTCTTTCCTTTTTACTACATGCATGGAAGCATGTAGGTCCCATCAATCCATGGTGGAGGCCCTCTATGGTTCATAGGATAAAGGCCAAGGGCCTAGATCCTTCACAATCCATTCTATGGAGGGCCATTTTCTATGGACCCACCATGATGATCTCCTCTTATTTCTTACATCTCATGGGCCACCTAGGCCTTTGCATGCATGTAGGGAAGGTATCCCTACCATCTGGCAACTTATTTTGATGTATCTTGGCTTGCATGTAAGTCTATGATATAGTGATGGCGTGGATTTGCGTGTGGGTGGTCCATTAGTGGCGGGACCTCCCACCTATGGCCGAACTTGCTCCTTCTCTCCCTCCTTTTCCTTATCTTCTTCTGTACATTCTCTGATGATGTGTAGCCCACCAAAGTAGGTCAGCAACATCACAGGCCCCTAGTAAGATGGGATGTCCAAGCCTACCTTGATTGGACATCTAGGCCTAATCATGCATGTATGGTTTGGATGGCCTCTAAAATGGATTTTAATAGAGGCTTGAGAGCTCTGATGGGTCTGAAATTTTTGTGAACCTATTAGGGTGGACCCCACATAAGGAATTAGGGCTATGGACCCCTTGATTTATTTGCATGGGCAGAAATATGGACAACCTATGTTGCTGCGGAGATTTCAGGCCCAGTTGGAGCATGTGTTTTGAGCTACTATTTAGACCTATTTTCAGGCCTTTTTATCCCAAATTTCTTTAGGATTTTTGCAGTATGTGGACTCCACTTTGATTTATTATGAGGCCCACGCCCTACCTCCCATGTTTGAGGCTCATGAGTTGGGCTAAAGATGGCTAACTGTGCAGAAATTTCTGGACAGTTTAGCAATACAGTATGGTAGAAAACACTATATTCATCTGACTTTCTGGAAGAAGTGGGTCACCCCAATGGACCATACTTGTTGTCCAGATGTAGGGCCACCTTTTTCCCCAATTTTCCAAGGGTTTGGGTGGGTTTAGGCCCACTCCATGTGGTCCCAAACATAGGGACGGTTATAATTCTAGCAACATTTCACCCTGGACAAATTTTAATTATGAATTTAATTAAAATACTTATGAGTATTCAAAAATCATGAAAATTTGCAGAGAGGTGACCCACCCATGGTAGGACCTACCTACCAAATTTTGGTTCCAATAGACCCCTATGCACACCGTGGCAGGGGCTGGACCAGCTCACCGTGTTGGGATGTGCAGATCAGATCGATTTTTCTGGACAGACTGTTTTCCTTAAATTTATTAAAATACTTCTAGTTATTCAAAAATTATAATTTTTTTGGAGATATGGCCTACCCATGGAAGTACCAACCTATAATATTTTTGGGCCAACGGGCTCCTGTACCATCCGTGGTGCATCCTGGAGTGGCCCACTAGGTTGGGGCGTCCAGCCTTGGCTGGCCATTTAGGCCACTTTGTGGGCCTACCTTAATGTATTTTATATCCCACTATTCATCCATGTGGGGCCCATAGGGAATTTGATCATCCTCCCCTTCAGTAGCATTTAATTGGGGCCCATTGGATAAGTTTTTGGGCTATATACCCAAGCCCATAGAGCTACCTATGCATGGGACGCCCAACCCACTGGGCTGCTGCTGGATGTCCAGTCCAGCAGCATGACCCATCTGGTTTATGTGTTAAATTGACTCCCTTTATCTGGTGGACCCCCTTATGACATGTATGGGTCACCAGGAACTAAAATAAATTTATGAATTAATTATTTTGAAATTTCCAGCAAGCCCAGATTGTGGGTGGGCTGGAATTTCAGTAATAGGCTCATGATTACTGCCCATAAATGAATGTTTTAGGGCAGCATGGTTCACCAAATTTGGGGACATTATTACACATATCTTGGCCCATTGTAGTTAGATTTTTTTTGCTTAATTAGTGTAAATTTAAGGCCCATTCCAATTGGGTTTCTATTGGACTAGTCTTCTTAGTTATTTGTTGGGTTTTCCTAGGCCCATTACCTTGAAACTCTTGATAGGCCTATTGCACCCTTGGGGCTTATATTTATTTAGGCCATTGTGATGGGTTTTATGGGCCAATATTCAAGTAGTTGGGCCCTTACTTGCCCATTAAAACAAACCCATACTTGGATCGAGATGTGAGCCCCAACTTATTTATTTTTAAATATAAGGATCACCCATATGTTGGAATAATGGGCTACCCATTAGGCCCACCACAATGAGTGGACCCATGATCTTTATGGTTGGGCCCAAACCTTGCTTGAGGGCCCACCATGTTGCCTATGTATTGGGCTTAGTGTATGACCCACTAGGCCATGGATTTGCTTGGGCCTTGGACTTTACTTTATATGCGTAGTGGGTTACCTTTTGGGACCCAGTTGAGGTTGGATGTCCTCCTTAATGGCCCTAAGGTAGGCTCATAGGACCCTTATAGGTGGTTGAAGGCCCACCTTAGACCTTCCTAGGACTGTTTCCTCCTTAAGACTTTATGACTCTCTTAGCTTGTGGGCCACCCCAAAGTATTGGGCCCCTATTAGAGGACTTCACTTCTCCTTGGAGTACCTGTTTATGTATCTAGACCTTATCCCTCTTTTGGAAGGATGAATATATTCTACAAGTAGCGCACTTATATCATTGTGACCCAAATGCATCATTTGTGTGAATTGATTGCATTGTGTGGTGGTCATAGAGAGATGGAGTTTCTCCCCCTGTGCACGTTGAGTGCTTGAAGCTTGTGCATGATCTGTATGTGTGACTCATGCATTGGCATCGCATTTTATGATGATAACGCCCTTGCTTCACTAGGGCTTTACCTCCACAGGGACATTCGTGGATGACTATATGTGTGGACACCGAAAATATTACTTCAGCATACTAGGTGCATAGGATGCCCATGGGTGAAATTTTCAAAACTTCCATGGTACCAAGGATCTATCCCAATGCCATGACCGAGTGGAAACTATGAGCGTACGAGGGCCTTATATCATTAGGCTGCGACTCCCACTGTCGTATAGTCGGTTGGGTAGGGGTGTGGCCTTACTCGCCTGATGTAAGGAGGCATTACTAGGCTGAGTCTGACCAGCTCGTAAATGGGTCCACTATCGTCAGGCCTTACCGATGATTAGCTGTCCACGGGTGGGTAGTGAGGTCTCTTACGCTCGTTTGACTGTGCGGGGTCTGTAAAGCGGCAGTCATTCAGTAGTGTAATGAACCCTGGTGATTTCTTTATGATTGAAAATGTACTTATTATGTGGACTGAAGATGAGCACTTGCATCACTTTGCATCACATTTGCATCGGATATATAAGCCCCTTCATGCATTGCCTTAATATAGTGCCCAGTACTCATTGCATCGTATTCATGATAAGCCTTGGTAAGGTTAGTGATATTGTCATTGAGCATGTTTCTTTTCCTATATCTCCTACTATTCTTCTATGCACCATTGTCACACACTTTCACAACCCTCTAAGCTTCTATAAACTTATACACGATTGATGCATGCAGGAAATCCTAGGCAGATGTCATAGCGGCAGAGCTTGGATTAGAGTAGAGCTTGAGGACCCTAGTGTTACAGACTTTTCTCTCATTCTTCTATTATCTTATGTATGTCCTTTTGGACCTTATGAAAGCTTGTAAAAGTTCAAATTCTTAGTGGATTTTATGATGTGTGCCTTTTTTATTCTCAGATATACTTGTTGTGATCTTAGGTATGCTCGTATTGGAAATGATTATACTATTATGAAAATCCTCCTAGGATCCCAAGATCGGAACCTGCCTTAGGAGCCGATAATGTGGTACTACGGAGGCTATTACGGCCAGAACTGGCCATTGGGTTCCTTGTGAGTCCGGTTACCGAGTCTTGGGCGTGACAAGAGCGTCAAACACTACCTCTATCATAGGATTATTCCCTAGAGCACCATACATGGGATTGTTGCTTGTATCATCGTTGGATTCCATTGAGCTAAGGAAAAGCCACGCTCTGATACTAACATATGCAGGGAAAAGTGTGGGCAAGCGATGAGGAAGATCACTGTTTTTCTCAAGTGATTAAAACCTTGAATATACAAGAAAAAAAGAGATAAAAATCAAATAATTTTATTCAATAATGTGCATAGTATATATTTTTCTCAATTACACTATTAATAAAGAAAAAATAAACCAAAATTCATAATTATCCAAAGTAGCAAAATTCTAATCCTAATAGAAGTTATCCAAAATGGTAAAACTCATCTAAAGTCTAATTTGCCAAAAAAAAAAATGGAGATAAACCTAACTAGAAAAGTCCTAGCATGATTACAAGTAATTTCTAAAAAGATGAAAATCTAAAATATTAAAAATAAGAAAATACTACAAAAATCAGAATTACTAAAAATAATAAGATTTTCTAAAATTCTATTTTTGAGCTGAAGCGTGCATTTTCTTGTGAAACGGATTGATGCGACCCACCTTGTAAGTCGGTTGACCCCAGATGACCTATGACGATAAATATTGATAGGTTATGTGTCCCATAATGATGACTGAATCAAAAGTTATGAAAAATTTACAGTTCACCTTCTTTTAGTCTAGCAATGCCAAGAATGGAGCCATGCAACGTCCTGTATCACAATCCACGACTAGCCATTTCCTACTTCTTTTGTTGGACGTGGCTTCCTAGATCTTAAGATAGACTATGGTCTAATTGATCATCAGATCAGAAAAGATGGAAGTGGGGATCCAATCATTTCAATATCTATTGTTAAGAACTCGATTTCTTGCATAAAAGCATCAAATCTTTCCTTCTCCCCAATCTAATTCTCAGTTATGACATGGCCCATTGTGATGTATATACCTTACATCCTCGCTCTACATCATTTTGACAAATAATTTTAGGGCATGATCTAAAAAATTAAGCAGACTACATGAAAGGAAATAGTGGTGATTGAATACGCATTATTAAAAACTTCTTTGGGGCAACGCTATTGTTATTTTTCCATCCAATGTGTTAATAAGGTCACAGAGACCTTGATGAAAGAAAGATACAAATAACAACTTGATCCAACACATGTATGGACCAAAAGAAGTTTTTAATGGTTAATCATCCCTATTTTCTATGGCATGATCCGCTGAGATTTGGATCTGCTTCATTTTTTGAGATCATGCCTTATAATAAACTATCATAACGGATGCACGGTGTAGATGTAAGGCACATACATCACAATGAGCCCCCATTACAAGAAAGTAACGATTAACTGCCGGTTGGGGGAACCCTTTACCAGCGGGAAGTAAAACCGGCCGCTGGCAAAGAGTGCCAAAAAAAAGAAGAAGAAGAAAACCTAGCTAATCTGCTAGATCCCATTTCACCCTTTCCCTCTCCCTACTGTGCGCTGACTCTCTCTCTCTACGCCTGTCCCTCTCCGCTCGAACTGGCTCTCCTCTCCTGTCCTCTCTCTCTATGCGCCTCTCCCTCTTTGCTTGATCTGCCTCTTCCTCTCTCTCTCTCTCTCTCTCTCTCTCTCTCTCTCTCTCTCTCCCCCTCTCTCAAAACCCTAGCCCCTCTGTCACTCTCACTCGATTCCCCTTTCACTCTCTCTATCTCTCTCTCTCTATCAAAACCCTAGTCATCCCTCTCTCTATCTCCTCAGCCCTTTGCTACAGTTCTTCGGCCTTCTATTGCTCATAAATCTCGAGTTCTCAGGTATGATTTAAGTTTTTTCCCCTTCTTACTGTTGCTTTCAGCAATTTAGAATACCTGATTAGGGATATGCATTGTCAAATCCATAATACAATATGCTCTTTTTGTAAATTAATTATAAGAAACTAGTCTTCATTATTTCTTCTGGAATTCCTTAGATTCACACTTTTTTTCTAAATATACCAAGATATTTATGGGATTTGTATTGGAAATCTAGGATCGACTTGGTATAGGTCTTGATTTTGGTGTATGATCATCTATATACAGCTTAAGGTATGCATTTTGTTTGTGGCTATGCCTAGTTTCCATTTGTTGTTGGTGTTGACAATGGATATGATGAAGCTACAAATTAATGTCATGCGAGGAGATTATTCTAGGAGAGAAACAACCATTGAACACTTCAAAGAGCTGAGAGTTAGGAAACAACTACAATATTTCATAGGTTTTTTTTTTTTTTTTTTTTTTTTTTTTTTTATTATTATTATTATTATTATTGCCTTTTTTTGCCTTTTTTCCATCTAGAGCTGATTCAAACAATCTGGTTCATTTACTTCTTGCTTTTACTCTATATGGGAATCGTAGTGTCTTTGGAGAGGTGGGATAATTGAATTATACTCTATTTTCAGGTTTACCCATCCTGTTTGGTGGACGTTGAAAGGGACTACTTGGCCTTAAGCAAGTGGTATTCAAAATTATCAATATCCCTGGAATTCACCAAGGTATGACTTTTCTTATTTTAGTTGCTTGCAAGTCACAGCTATCGTACTTGTCTTAAATCTAGGGTGAAGTGTGTACTCAGTATGTATTATGATGGATCTTCTCAATTTTCCTTAGATTGTTCTGCACTGGCCAAAGGGAAACCTTAATCTGTCATTACACACTCCTGTCAGGTATCTTCTCTTTTTAAGTTGCCCTGTTATAGTGCAATGTACTTTGTCGTCTGCATTCTTTCTATTGGCTGCATAGTTAGTTCTGCTTATGTGTTGGGGGAGAGTTCAGAAATGGGGCTATTTTTTATGGGATTTAGATTAGATTTTTATGCTTTTGGATTTCTTTATGGCAGAAACTGTTCAGAATAAACAGTTTATTGTTTCTGCTTGTGTGGAATAGATTTGAGCATGACCTCATTGAAGTAAATGCTAGAGCAGAGCCAAAAGAGCCTTCTGCAGAGCCATTGGTTGAGGAGCCAAGAAATCCCAAATGCAAAAGCACTATATGGAACCCAAAGGTGAATCTTTGAGAGACTTGTCATGTGCTATAAATAGTAGCTCACATAAGATAAATATATACCGTACCAAAAAATAGGTCATGTACCAATAAAAATATAAATAATAGGTCACATGGTAAAAATAATTGATTGTGGAAATTTTAAGGCAGACACTCATTGGCCACTTGCCATAAATAGTCATATAATCTTTTGGAAGAGAACCATCTTGGTGACTTGATTACTTACAGAAAGGTCGTGACTTGAAAGATGTTAACTGAGAATGTGTTGGGAACCAATGATATTATTTTACTTATGTTTTTGTTGCATGTATTTGGCCATGAGGTTAGCACCATTAATTTTGTTCGTATGTATCTGTGATGTAGAGTGGGTCGCAGATAGTTTCATGGCCAAGATGGATCAGAAAGGCCTAGTCGATGACAGAAGTGATCCAGACCATCAGACCTTAGATCGGGCGTATCTCACAATCCGGAATGAGTTATCGGGCGTAAAATATATGATTTTGGGGTAGAATAAGCTACTTTAGCCACCAACCCTGCTATGCAAGATTATGCAAGCTGTATTTGTGAAATACCCCCAGATTGACGGTCGTTTCCCTATTTTAATTCCGTTTTTACTATAAATAGTAAGTTTTAGTTTGATTATAACTCTTCATCCATTGGGCATTAGGAGTTGCGCCCAACGTGAAAAGAGCTTAGAATAATTAGGAGAATAGCTTAGTGAAGCCAAATAGGACACTTACTATTTTTGGTCGAAAACCTTGCGCACTATTAGACATCACGGCCACCTATAAATAGTAAGTTGCAAATTCTAGGAGTTTTAGTTATAGTTTGCTTCTAATTTCTCTCTCATTGCTTGGTATCCCTATTTAAAGGGTTTTGAACTTGTTATTTTCATTCATCAATCAAATTACGAATTTATTAGAATTTATCTCTATTCTTCTTGCTTTCTTTCCTTGTGGATTTGAGAAGTCTCTGTGATGAGTCTAGAGAAACTCCGTCGATTCAGAGTAATTATCTTTGAGGAAGATGGTGATCGACCTCATCACGTTCATGCCTACATCAATCTGGCCATGAGGTTAGCATCATTAATTTTGTTCATTGGGAATGCTTCTGATACATTGTCTTTGTTTTAATTTTTAATTTTTAATTTTTTTATGAACGAAACATTTTATTAAGATGAAAGAGGCACAACTATAACAATGGGAAGACACTCCCTAACATGGGAAGGGCACTTAACACGGCTATTGGCTAGGGAAATAACCTATGCAGAGCCCCAACCTTTGTTTCATTTTGCAATTGAATTCACTTCACTCTTGCATTGGGATTGAAAGGTCAATTTTCAGTTTATGGGTGTAGTGATTCATTTCATTCGAGCTCATTGGCTATTTGCGATTTGCATGCTTTGATATTTCAATCAGATTGGTTGATGGAAGAAGCTTATTTCCTTGCACATTCTTCAGTACTTGGTTCACGAGTTAATCTATTCTTCTTTCTTCATCTTCCATTGCATTTTATGAAGTTGAAGAAGAATAGCCTTAAAACCCTAATTTTTTTGTTTGAACTGGCTCAATTGTATGTGTGGTGTCATGATTTTTGGTAATAAAAAATTATCGTTGCCTCCATGAATTATTTAATATTCATGATAACTGCTTAATACTTGGGTGTACCGATCCTGTGGAAAAGAGCCAAAAAAGCAGATTTTCAGTTGCTGCTGGATAAAATTCATTCAAGAATTTCAGGGTAGATTATCAAGCTTCTATCTCAAGCCGAGAGGGCCACTCTCATTTAACACATTTTTTACAGTGTCCCCATTGACGTGTTAGCGGCGGCACAAGTTCCATTCGGTGTTCTTGTGGAACTTGAAAGGGATTTTGCTAATTTCTTATGGGGTTGGGCAAAGGGCAGGCGCAAGTTTCACTGGATTGCTTGGAAAAAAATCACTCGCCCCATGGAAGACAGTGGGCTGGGGATCAGACAGTTAAAAGAGATCATGAAAGCCAATATAATGAAGATGGCCTGGGCAGTTAAATTCGGCAAAGAAGTCAGCCCCTGGACAATGCTTATGAGATCTAAGTTTCACAGCGACCTGGACCCTGAGACCAGAAGGAGCAGAACGTCTCAAGCCTCCCCTCTCTGGAATAGCATCATAGGCTCCCTTCCGGTAGTTGCAGCTAATAGCCAATGGATTATTGGCAATGGGGAAGTAAACCTCTGGAAGGCGAATTGGATGGGGTTCGGCTCACTGGATCAAATTGTCACCTCTCCCATTCCTCCTCACCTGCTTTCTCTCCATGTAAAGGACCTCATTGGCATGTCAGGGCCCCTCCCCCCTCCTCAATGTTTTCCTACCTTCCCCAAGACACCGTCGACCACATCTTCCAAGCCGGTTTAACGATCTCAGATGACAGGGACGTCTGCGTCTGGCCCCTCGCATCGTCAGGTAAATTCACAGTCAAGTCTGCCTGGAACTTCTGTAGCAACATCAACCAAATAATGCCTTGGGCAAGCTTGGTGTGGGACGAAAAAAAGTCGATGAGGATGGAGATTTTTGCCTAGAAACTGATCCAAGGAGCGATTCCTATTGACGAAAACATCCAGGCCAAAGGGATTCATCTCGCCTCTCAATGCATCTACTGCAACAATTCTCCAAACAGAAGGCCATCCACAGAGTCCATTGAACACCTCTTCCTCGGCAACCTGGTAGATAGGATTTGGAAGCATTTTGGAGACTTAGCAGGGATTCTGCAGTTGCAGGCCCTCCATGTTGCTGGAAGATGGAACCAACGGTGGTCTGCCCCAGCCCATGTTACCAGTGCGAAATCCTTCCGCAGGCTGGCCCCTTCGATCATTGTTTGGGAAATTTGGAAAACGCGCAACGCTTGTCGGTTCGATGGCTCCCCAGTTTCCATCATAGCCACCATAGGTCACATATCGTGGTGGCTTTCTAGAATTTCCAGCGCTCAGAGAAGTGGTTCCACCATCGGTGCTCACAGCAGTAGCAGCACCTGCAGTGATGTCGGCCTATCCAGCCCGAGAGTCCAGTGGCAAAGTTCGTTCCAAGTGGTGCGGTGGTTAGTTCCATCTTTGGGTTGGTTTAAGCTTAACATTGACGGTTCAGCTAGCAGAAACCCCGGGCTTTCAGGTGGAGGGGGGCTATGCAGAAATGATAAAGGATCTTTGATCTTTGCTTTTTTATGTTGGGTATGGTGTGGGCTCTAACAATATAGCAGAATTAAGGGCCGTTTGTGACAGTCTTTCTCTCTGCAGATCCTTTGGGCTGAATTTGGTTGAGGTGGAAACAGGTTCAAAGTTTGTGGCGGATGTGCTTAATGGCATAGCCCACCTGTCCTGGATCTGGAAACCCTGGTTGAATAGGATAAAAAATCTGAGGCAAACGGGCACATGTGTATTTAAAGCCATCCCAAGAGAAGGGAATGCTCTGACGGATAGCTTGGTGCGATCGGGCAGCGCTCTCCACTCAAATGTCGTGATCTCCGCGGTCAAGGATCTTCCCCTAGTCACCAGAGGCCATATTTTCCTTGACAAAGTTGGATTGGGTGCCATTAGAGAGATTAGATAGCCTCCTTTTTGGGCAGTTTTTTGTAAAGTCCTTTCTATCTCCCTGTTCTCCCCCTGAGTTTTTATCTCCAGGTGGGAAATCAGGGAAGTCGTTACCTGTACATTGATTACACAAATGAAATGAAAGATTATCTTTAAAAAAAAAAAAAAAAAAGAAATGAGCGGAGTGGATTGCATCTTCTGATTCTTCATTTCAAGTTCTATTTAGTAAAATTTTTAAGGAGTCACAGGTCCTGAGAAAATGCATGGCTTGTCATTATATTATTCTGTTGTACTAGTTGGGCCTGCAGTTTTGGTGATAGACCCATTATTCTGATGGCTCATTGCTTAAAGTGGAAATGTCCTAAAATATCCCAGATTGGAGGATCCTAACTGTTCAATCAGTTGCTTACTACTAGATGGTTAAGAAAAAAGATTACCAGATTGAGCCTGCAGTTTTGGTGATAGACCCATTATTCTAATCGCCCATTGGTTGAAAGTGGCAAGGTCCTAAAATATCACAGATTGGAGGATCCTAACTATTCAATCAGTTGCTTACTGATAGATGGTTAAGAAAAAGATTACCATATTCACCCTCATTGAAAGGTTAGTATCTTTCATTGCAGGTGATTTTTGGGGCATCCCATTAATGGTGGGGCACGTTAGATTAACAGTCTAGACCACCAAACTGTGGACTCCACATGTACAGATGAGTTGAGTCCCTACTTATCTGGCCTCACTTAAATTTTTTTTTTTTTTAATATCTTCATATGTATATTATGTCTCAGTGATTTTGGTATTTCAGGCACACTTTTCACAAGTAGAATTACCAATCAGTGACTATATCACTGACCTAAAATCAGTACTGGATCAAAGCATATGTATCATCCGGGCTATGATAGACATATTTGCTAATAGTGGATGGCTTTCAAGCAAATAACTCGTATGCATCTTCTACAAATGGTCATGCAAGTAATCTTCTACAAATTTACCTTCTTTTTAAAAAAGAGAAGGTCTCACTTACATTTTTTTTTTTTTTTTTAATATCGTCATATGTATATTATGCCCATCCAATTGGGTAAGGTTGTATGTGGACCATTGCTTGCAACTATCCATTTTGACCATATAGCTAGGATCAACATATCTAGGCCTGTTTATGGTCAAAATTTAACCAAATCTCCTTTTGTCCCTTGTTTGTATTACTTTGGTTTTAGTCCCACATTGGAAATCTACAAGACTTCCAAATAAGTTATAAGCATTAGTTGGGGTAGAAGGCTTGGACCTTCAAGGGACATGGTGTTTGGTTGTGCACCGCCTCTGGTCTGATATTTAACATGATTGTGCAGAATGGCTGATGCGAGAGCTTTGAAAACCCCCTTGCGAAAGGGTCAGGTGTGGATTTTCATCATTTACGACTCTCTTCCATCTTATCTAATTTGGGTCTTCTTTCAATTCTAATTTGTTTTTTGTTTTTTTTGGTAATCAATTTTCTGCATGTAGTTTGATTATGTTGTGTTTGCAATCCGAAAAATAATGCAGTATGCTTAGATGGAAGCCCTCTAGCTTATCATATGAGTAGGGGTTTTGGTGTCGGGATAAATAATTGGCACAACATTTCTTATTTATAACTGGTATCTTGGAAAAGCTATTCTGCAGGTAAGCTTGCAATAGTAATTTGTTTATAACTGGTATTATGTTCTACTTAATGTACATACCTTGGGAAAAAAACTATTTTGTAGGTAAGCTTGGAATAGTAGTTTGTTTGCAACATGCAGGGAATTGGAAGCGGAGAGAACCCAAATTACTGCAATAATGGTTATATTTTAGTATTTCACCAATGAAAGCAAATAAAATTGTACTTGAATTGAATTTAAATTGTCAAAGAAACTAGGGTTATTACTTGTAAGACGGGCCTTTGTATGGTTGGTTGTTTTTTTATTAAATAATAATAATAATAATAATCTTGGGACCTTTAGTAAGTGTTTTTTCTTTCTTTCTTTTGTTTTTGGAGCTTAATCCCCTCTAATCTTAATAAAGTATTCATTACTATAATTTGAATCATGGATTTTCTTTTTCCATGCATATCGAATTCTATATGCAGCCATGAAATTAAAGGGCTAGTTCTTATATTACAGTCCCACATGCAGTTCATTCAAAATCTATTGGTTACAATTCCATGTTTTGTTTTTCCTCCATCCAAACACCCCTTGCTTTCTATAGTATCAATGATGATGGCTAGTTTTTTGCCCCACATTGGTGAATGGATTTGATTCCAGACGAAAGGCCAGGTTGTTGTCTATGGTTGGGCTGGGATCTTGAAACTGTGGGATCTCTCTCTCTCTCTCTCTCTCTCTCTCTCTCTCTCTCTCATACACACACACACACATTTGGATGTTTCTTTACCAGGCTAGATAAGAAGCAATCACCATATGATCTTCTTTGGGAGGATGGTGATAAACTCTCTAGCAAGGTTGGATGCAGTAAACAAGTAAAACATGTTCATTTGATACTCATTGCCTAGTCGATCATCTGCTCTAAAAATTTCCATTTCCCACAACACTCTTTGTGCTCAAAAGAAAACCTTTGGTTTCTCATCTGCTTTGATTCAACAATTTCCAATCTCTCTCTCTCTCTCTCTCTCTCTCTCTCTCTCTCCAAAAAAAAAAAAAAAAAACTATTCAACAGTTTCCCAGTTTGAACAGCTTTTTCATGTTTTCCCATTCATTGAATGAACCAAACTAGTCAAGTTGAATGTGGACTGTTACTACACTAGTTTTCTTAAATGTCTCCGCAGGTGACCAATGGAAGAGTCAAGATTGTATCGTAAGGGAGATTTTGAGCCATGGTCCATCCACTGGGGCATAGGATCTATGGTCTGGATGACCAAAACAAGGCTGGATTTGTACGAAGGACATGAGGATGGTATGCATATCCTTGGGTAAGCGGATCATATAATTTGTCTTCCTAATACGCCATTCTATGCAAGGATACAAAGTCAAATCATTTTTCTCAATTTCTATGTAAGTTCTTAGCTATATATTGTATTTTTGTCATATAAGCTACTGTGGTTTTTCTTCTTATTCAGCTTGTTTAGTATGGATGGCGATTTTGCACCTATGATTGAACTTGTGGAGCTTCGGAAGAAGCATGGGATTTTTATTGGTCATTGATGATGTAAGTGTGGCTTCCAATTCCAATTAGAGCTGCATGATTGTGTCATATAAAACAGTGATTGATCTAATGCACTGGTAGTTACCTAGAGTTTCTTCAGGCCCATGGGACACTAGTTTGTGGCAAGCATGGTGGTGGAGTGGTAGAGCAGTTTGATTGTGAGAATGATGTGGATATATGCATCGGAACTTTGAGCAAGGTTGCAGGTTGCCACAGTGGTTTCATTGTATGTAAGTAATCCAATTTGTGTTTCCACAGAAAATATGATTGCCAAATGGAGTGATTTTTTATTTATTTTTAAAATATTTTTAGTGTCTGAATTATGTTGTTTATGCTTTTTAGTATTCATAATAGGAAGCAGCCTCAAATTGCAGTTGTGTTTCATTAAAGTCATATTTGAAATAATGTGGTAGCAATGTGTAGCTCAATTCTTCAATACGAATGCTAAGAAAGTTACTTGCAATTTGGTTATCACTTTATTCGACTAATTATTTGAATATTCATTTTAATATGCATCCAAATGCACATTACATAGGATTCGTAATATCTGAAAAGAAAGTAGCTTAGCTAGTAATGCATCCTGAAGGATTTTACTGTGGAAACCCATTAGATCTATTTTTGGATGTCTGGATGTATAATGTTTGAATTTCCAACTAGATTCATATAGGGACTCTATCAATGCAAGTTGCTACATCTTTGTTCTGAAATTCCATTTGAATAGCAAAAAGTGGAAACTGCAACCTTTATCCTCTGTCAATATTATGTTACTTGTTTTGGAAGCTCAATTGACAAACACCGGTGTTTGGGTGTAATCATGGTGAAGATGATGAAGTAATCATGGTGAAGGTGATGAAGAAGAGGAAAGTTCAAGTGTCCTTGATGCCCTTCCATTTGTGGGTCAGGCCACCTTAAACATGGCCTTGTACGATGACCCACCTTCAGCTAATGCCATCCGCAATCTCTTTCCATCTTTTCTATCCATCAACCCCTTCACAACCCCAACGATCTCCGCCCTCCCAAGAAATATTTCAGATTGTTGGTGGATCTGAACATACTATACGTGAATAATTCATATTCTCACAAGAATCATATTGTATGACTGAGATTCTAACCTATGACTTTGCAAGAAAATGTAAGAGCTGCAAGCTTCCACAACACATCTTGTTTATTTTTCTATTTAGTGTAAACATTGGCTTGATTCTTTGATTTTTTTTTTTTATTATTATTATTATTTATTTATTTATTGTATCAAGAAACATCACAAAGGAAGTTGGACCTGTAAGCATGATTTTCACCATATCAATGTATAATGCTTTAAAGCTTCAGGTGAGCTGGTATTTTGACTATAAATGAGAATTCTACGTGCTTCTTTCTTCATTTGTTTCTTTCTTTTTCTTGAGAGGTTAGCTGAGCGAATCATGATCAATTTTGTAAAACACCATCTACCAAACATTGAGTTACGGTCCCGAATTATTTTTCCATACTTCTTTTCATTGAGCAGATTATCTTAATTCAATTCCGACTAAAGCTTCGTCTTTTCTTTTTTCTTTCTTAAACCTCCACTGATTAGACCACGTGTTTGTGGAAATGGTACCATTGGATATTTTATTATTTCCATTTTTAATTGTCCAAAAAATGGCCATCAATCCACTAGCCAGATAATCAGTCAAGCTTAATTTTTGATTCATGACACATCTACACTAGATACCATAAGTTGTGCCTATGCCACATGTGCAATATCTAAGTAATTTTTAAGTTCCTGGGTTCCACCCATAACACTGCCAGAGTATCCAAGTTTTTCTCATCTTCCATGTTCTTACTTTGGGTCTTTACGTTGTTGTGCCATTGTTACAAAATCATTAGTTGCCTTTTCATAACTGCAGAATTTGTTGAAAGTAATGAAAAATTACTAAGTGATATTTTATGAAATCAGGTCCCTCTCTTGTTGAGCATTGTTGTTAGTCATTGTTTTTATTTTTTTACAGTACTCTCTGTTTCTATTTACAATATGTAAAATTGCATCATATAAACGGGCATGGGTTATGATTCAGTATGGGAGTGATGAGGGAGTACCTAAAATCAGATCTCTAGAAAATATATACAGGTAATGAATGATTGGAGAATTCAAAGATATATACTTGAAATGCAGGGAATTTACTCACCTCAATTTTCATAAGGGCTTGTTTGAATAGAACTTTGATGGTGCCCTAAGGGTGTCTCTGGAAGCAACATTAAATAGAATTTTAATTTAGTTGCTATAAAAATTGGGGTTCTTTACACATGAAAATATAGGCCTGAGGAAACTTTCTCATACTCTGCAATGTAGGTAAAGCTGGATGTGTCACGTTTGGCTGACATTTAGATGATGTGGACTTTTGCTGCAAGCTGGTCAAAGAGGAATCAATGGTCATTCTTCCAGGTGGGTTGAGACACAATACTCAGATCATGTGATCTATGGCTCAAAAACAATGGATGGTTGTAATAAATTAACTCATTCAAAGGTTGAGGATCATCCAATCGGGTTGATTCTTGTACCATGGCTTGCTCCCAATGGTACTATTGAATGAACAATCCCGATTCATGATTGAGTGTCCCACGTGTCCTAATTCTGCATCTTCTTCTTCTTCTTTTCTGCATTCCATTATTTACTTTTTTGATGTTTCGCATTTGAAATTAAAGTAAGCTCTAGGTACTATCTAAAAGAATGATTTTTTTTCCTTGTACTTTATTTCTAGGTGTGATGATATGTGTGTGAAATCCTAGTAAGAGGGAGCTGAAAAATGATTTCGATCGAAGCAGATCAGACAATAGCTTTACATAGATAGTATTCCATATGGACTGGATGGTATGGTATTTTCTCATGTTTAGCAGAGGAAATGATACCAAATTTCTTTTCTTGATGTTACATATAGAAAATTTGGGTGCTAGATTCTAATATTTCCTTACTAACTTGTAATTTCTTGAAATGGTTCATTTAACTTGAAACAGTAAAATGTGCTTTCTTTTTATAGGTGCTCAATGCATTGGCCAGTTTTTTATGTATGTCGAGTATATTTGCAGAGATATTATGGGATGGTGGTTGGCTTCCACAACTTCTTCCACACAGCGAGGAGGAATTTAATAGTCACCACTTTAAATAGATCTTGTTCATGTGTTTTGACTTCTCATATGATTGTGCATGGACAGACCAATCTAGATCTTCTGTAAAAAAACATCCTAGAAGAAGGCCATCAAATCCCATCGCTCTTTTGTAAAAAACGTCCTAGAAGAGGGCCACCAATTCCCATTGCCCATCCATTATATCTTGCCCCTGCGTCAATCACTTTGACTTCAATCATTCCTAATACAACTTATCCACCATCTGCTATATTATTTATTTGCATGCTGGAATCAATTATTGTCCTTGTAAACCAAGGCCTGACCATGTCGGTTAAGATGTGGTTGACAACTCAATTGCAATTGGGTGGAAACTTTACCTTCTCTAGTTCACAGGTAGGAGAATAAGCCGTTAATCTGATTAATTGGCTTGTATTTTCTTATTCATTTTTTCCTTAAATATTTTTGCATATGAAAACTTTTTTTTTATATATATATCCTGGTGTTAATTACTTCTTTCCTGAGGCAGATTCACCTTTTTGTAGGATCCCTTTTTTGGAATTCGTTCCGCAAAATCGTTGCTCCCTTGGCTCAGAATGTTGAGCTTGCAAAACAGTGCTTTGCTCCATTGCTAATGCCATCTAAAAACTTTTTGATCGCATGTGGCAATTGGGAGAATAGCTTCCAAGTTATATCCTTGAATGATGGCAGGATGGTGTAGAGCATCCAACAGCACAAAGATATGGTCAGCTACGTTGCAGTATCTTTTTTTGGACCATATATGTTGTTTGGTGCATGGTATTAGATGAGATTAGGTGTTATGGAATTGTATTTGGTCCCATGCAAATGGCATTAGGTGTTTGATAACAAATATATGTAATATTTTTGGGTTAATTTTTTATAATTGTACCTAATGGGAACAATATATAAACAATTTGAGGGAATTTTGCTCTCAAGTAAAGGGCATTTATTGCCGGAATAGCTAATGACAATGGGTATGGGTGGACGATAGCAAAATATCTTGCTGCTACATGCGAGTGTTGAAATCCTTGTTGGCACATGGGTGCCTGTATGTAAATTTACCATTCAAAAGCATTCACTTATGACTTCTAATGTTAAGATCCTTCTTAAAAAGTTTTTCCTTATGCACACGCTGAACATTTTTTAGACCAGCTTAAGATGTGGGAAGTTTGATGAATCACGAGTGTAACATATCTATTTTGTAGTTTTTAATAACCAATATAATCATTGATGGATGTTTGTCTTTCACAGTGTTTAGGAAGACCTTTAAAAATGCATTTTCATGCTATAATGCCAGTCAGAAGAAGTGCCAGTATAGGCTGTTGACTGCCGGTAAAAGCTGCTGAATGTCGGCAAAGTCTACTGACCGCCGATAAAAGCTACTGACTGCCGGTAAATCTCCCCTTTGGCGGCGGTCACAAAAGACCGCCGGGAAATCCTGATGAGCATTGATAGAGCCTTTATTGGTGCTTCACCGACCGAAGTTGCGTCCTTTCTTTTTTACTCGATAGGGTAGTGACTCCTCAATGGGCCCCACAATGGCTCATATATTTTATCTACATCGTCCATCCATCTTGCCTATTCATTTTAGGGCTTGAGCCTAAAAATGAAGTAGATCTAAATCTCAGGTGGACCAGACCACATGAAATAATGGTGCTTGTGATGGACATAACCGTCAAACCCACAAATCCGTCATTGCATGGCTCCCTCAACAATTGTCGCAGGGAATTTGCATCTCAAAGGAATCAGAGAAGATCGTCCATTCATTGATGTGGGCTGCGAGTGCCTGTGGTCATGAGTATCCTCAACAAAGCCAAACAACATGTGCGAATTTAATATATGCAAGTATCCTAAAGTGAGCTAAATAACATCATCCGAGAATCCATGAATAAAAAGAGACTCTATTCAATTGAAGGTAAAATTAATAATAATAATAATAATTAAAAATAATAATAAATTAATTAAATGGTCCAAAGTATGGTTTTGATGTATCATCAGGCAGGATTTACACTTCTTTAGTCATCTTATATTGGATTGGTGGGAATTTATTGGATGGTTAAAAATGAAAACTGCTACACTAGGCTGAGTATCATATATAACTCCTTTTGAAAGATACCGACGGTGAATCATCGGAATCTCCATACCTGACCTTCAATAACCACCAGAAGCTTGCTAAAGCCCTCGAATCTCGCACATTCAACGCTGCAATTTGAAAATTTTATTCTTCCCGTTTTCTGGTCATGATTTTAGCTTTCTACGGTAGGCCGCCAGTTGAAAATTTTATTGTTGTCGTTTTCTACCCATGATTTTAGCTTGCTATAAAAGTGGAGGATACTAATCAACGCCTTGTGGTCGAAGGATGGATAAAAGATAGAGTCAGCAGCTTCGTGTAAGGGCTAAGTCCCGGAATGCTCCCGGAATGCTCAAGTGAATTCAAGGGAGTACATATTTTTTTGTAGGCCGCCTCTCACGTGTAGCAATGTATTGCACGTGAGTGTCATCTAAAGCTGTTCATCCGGTTCGTCCCTCTGTTTAGATTCCTTGGACTAAAATTGCTGCTGGTCTGTTCATTACGTGGGCTACACATGCACAAAATAAATGAATAACTGAAAGAAATTAATCAACGGTCCATACTCATTTTACACACGTGTGTGCCCGATGAGTGAACTGACTTTAGGGCGAGACATGTAAATTGAGGAGCGGCACCTGATAAATGTCCTTGATCTAACGCACGTGCACCAGTTTACAAGTGAAGCGTTCGATCCATCTTAAAGGAGTTAGTACACTAGTATGATAGACTGGCAATGGAGTGAGGCAGCATATCCTCTAACGTGCCTGGTCAATGGACCATAAAGAGCAGATCGACATGATTTTGGAAACGTGACAATTAGACAATCAACGCTCAATGAATGGCACCTCAATGTACGGGTGTGGCCCAGCGCGGTTGACTTGTTTAGTCAAGATTATTCCCCATTGCTGGTCCTCTGTTTCGTGGAAACAGTGAGCAGCTGAATCTAGCTTTATTACTGGTCACTGTAAGTGCCACATCATCAAAATTTTTAAATATATTAAAAAAAAAAACATTTCAGGAAAAGTCAAACGGAAACCTTAGATGGTTTCCATTTGAAAATCGGATTGCGTACCGAGTACAGTTAAGTACGCTCTTATCCGAGTAAACTCAGTTGGGCCCACCTTGTGTGTATGTGGTCTTTCCACGCCGTCCATCCGGTTTTCCATTTAATTTAAGGGGTTGAGCCCAAAATTGAAGTACATCCAAATATCAAGTGAATCATAGCAAGCTAAACAGTGGGAATAATGATTTCCACCGTTGAAACCTTTCTAGCCCCACAGTGATGTTTATTTGTCATCTAACCTGTTCATAAGATCATAGAGATATGGATGAAGGGAAAAAACAAATATAATTTTGATCCAAAACTTTTGTAGCTCCTAATAAATTTTCAATGGTAAACATTCTATTCAACTGTTTCCTTTGGTGTCGTCCATTTGAACATTTTATATACTTTATTTTTGGTGTCAAGCTCTAAAATTATCTGGTAAAATCAATGGACAGAGCAGATAAAATATATAAATCATGGTGGACCCCATAGAGTTTACTCAGTTCGCTAAGCCTGGTGAGTTACTACGCAATCGGCTTCCTTCCATTTGGGATGAGAAATTTCCTACCGTACGACCCATTTATGGCCACGGACCTTTTATGCCCACTTAATTTTGGCTCCCAGAAATAAGCCCCGCTGTACGGACAGCTTTTTCTGCATGTCGAAAATGCTCCTGCTTTTTCAGATATGTGTGGGCCCTGCTTTATCGATTTATCCTTCGACGTGTATCGAAGGTCTTTCGACATGTACTTCGATACGTAATGATGGCGTCTTGATACGATGAAAAAAGGTACAGAAGTGTACAGCAAGTTTGCATCAAAAATTCTGCAACTTTCAGTACATATCGAAGGTTCCTATGGCAACGGATTATAACCGTAGTAATAGCTGTAGTGCCATGATAGTTTATACACTTTTTTTCTTTTTTGTTTTTTTTGTTTTTTTTTTTTTTTTTTATATGGAGAAGTTTATTCTACCTCCATTTTTCTCTAATAGATATTTATATAAATATGTATATATAAGCAAATTAAAAAAAATAATATCTCTCTCTCTCTCTCTCTCTCTCTCTCTCTCTCTCTGTTTTTTTTTTTTTTTTCATTTCCTTTTTTATTCATTTAACAAGAATATCTTTTAAACCAAAATTAGTTACTTGACGTACCATATATGATTTTGGGGTAGGAGAAGCTACTTTAGCCAACCAACCTGGTCATTTTCATAGATTCCATCAGGTCGATGGTTAAAAATTCATTTCATTCACTTTGCGATCAATTTCAATCAGATCGCAATCAATTTCATTTATTTCATTCACTTTGCGGTCAATTTCATTAACTTCACAGTCAATTTTATTCACTTCACGGTCAATTTTATTCATTTTGCGGTCAATTTCAACCACTTCATCGTCAATTCCCTTCATTTCACGGTCAATTCCATGCATTTCATAGTCAATTCCGGCGATTCCCCTTCACTTCACGGTCAATTCAATTCATTTCACGGTCAATTCCCTTCACTTTACGGTCAATTCAATTCATTTCATGGTCAATTCCCTCACTTCACGGTTAATTCCATGCATTTCATGGTCAATTCTGGTGATTCCCCTTCACGGTCAATTCCCTTTACTTCACGGTCAATTCCATGCATTTCACGGTCAATTCCGGTGATTCCCCTTCACTTCACGGTCAATTCAATTCATTTCATGATCAATTCCCTTCATTCCACGGTCAATTCCATGCATTTCACGGTCAATTCTAGCGATTTCCCTTCACTTCGCAGTCACTTCCCTTCATTTCCCGGTCAATTCCATGCATTTCATGGTCAATTCCAGTGATTTCCCTTCACTTCACGGTCAATTCCCTTCATTTCACGGTCAATTCCATGCATTTCACGGTCAATTCCGGCGATTTTCCTTACTCATTTCACGGTCAATTCCCTTCACTTCACGGTCAATTGCAACGATTCCCCTTCACTTCACGGTCAATTCAATTCATTTCACGATCAATTCCCTTCACTTCACGGTCAATTCAATTCATTTCACAGTCAATTCTCTTAACTTCACGGTTAATTCCATGCATTTTACGGTCAATTCCGATGACTCCCCTGCACTTCACGGTCAATTCAATTCATTTGACGGTCAATTCCCTTCATTTCACAGTCAATTCCGTTCATTTCACGATCAATTCCATGCATTTCATTGTCAATTCCAGCGATTGACCGTGAAGTGAAGGGATTTGACCATGAAAGGCATGGAATTGACCGTGAAGTGAAGGGATTTGACCGTGAAAGGCATGGAATTGACCATGAAGTAAAGGGAATTGACTGTGAAATGCATGAAAATGACCATAAGTAAAGGGAATTGACTGTGAAATGCATGAAAATGACTATGAAGTGAAGGGAATTGATCGTTAAGTGAAGGGATTTGACCGTGAAAGGCATGAAATTGACCGTGAAGTAAAGGGAATTGATCATGAAATGCATGGAAATGACCGTGAAGTGAAGGTGATTGACCGTGAAATGAATGGAAATGACCGTGAAGTGAAGGGGATTCACCAGAATTGACCGTAAAATGCATGGAATTGACCGTGAAATGAAGGGAATTGACCGTGAAATGCACAGAATTGAGCGTGAAGGGAATTGACTGTGAAATGCATGGAATTGACTGTGAAGTGAAGGGGAATCGCCGGGATTGACCGTGAAATGCATGGAATTGACCGTGAAGTGAAGGGGAATCATCGGGATTGACTGTGAAATGCACAGAATTGATTGTGAAGTGAAGGGAATTGACCGTGAATTGCATGGAATTGACTGTCAAGTAAAGGGGAATCGCCGGAATTAACTATAAAATGAATGGAAATGACCGTGAAGTGAAGGGAATTGAACGTGAAATGCATGAAAATGACCATGAAGTGAAGGGAATTGACTGTGAAATGAATTGAATTGACCGTGAAGTAAAGGAAATTGACTGTGAAATGCATGGAATTGACCGTGAAATGAAGCAAACTGACCATGAAATGCATGGAATTGACCGTGAAGTGAAGGGGAATCGCCGGGATTGACCGTGAAATGCATGGAATTGACCGTGAAGTGAAGTGAATTGACCATGAAATGATTGAAATTGACCGTGAAGTGAATGAAATTGACCGTGAAGTTAATAAAATCAACTGCAAGCTGATTGAAATTGACCGCGAAGTGAATGAAATTGACCGTGAAGTTAATAAAATCAACTGCAAGCTGATTGAAATTGACCGCGAAGTGAATGAAATTGACCGCGAAGTGAATGCAATGAATGAAATTGACCGCGAAGTGAATGCAATGAATGAAATTGACCACGAACTAATTGAAATTGACCGTGAAGTGAAGGAAATGGGATTTCGACCATCGACCTAATGGAATCTTGGAAAATAACTAGGTTAGTTGGCTAAAGTAGCTTATCCCACCCTAAATTCATATATGGTATGTTAAGTAACTAATTTTGGTTTAGAAGATATTCTTGTTAAATGAATAAAGAAAGAAATGAAAAAAAGAGAGAAATTTTTTTTATATGCTTATATATACATATTTATATAAATATATACTAGAGAAAAATGTATGTAGAATAAAGTTCTCCATGTAGAGAGAGAGAGAGAGAGAGAGAGAGAGAAGTGCACGGATTGTCGTGGCAGTACAGTTTTGGCTACAACTATAATCTTTAGCCATAGAGTCCTGGCTTTTTTTTTTCTGTTGTAATCCCCACCATTTTTTGTGGGTCCTATTATGAGGTATGTGTTATATCCAAACCGTCCATCTATTTGGCGAACTCATATTAAGGCTTGAGACAGATTTAGCTATCAAGTGGACCACACTGTAAAAGGCAGTGGAGGATTGAAAGTCTACCATTGAAAACCTTTTAGGGTTTACGGAAGTTTTGGATCATTATGAAATTTGTTTTTCCACTTCATCCAGGTCTTTGTGACCTTATGAATAGATTGGATGGAAAATAAATGTTATGGTGGGCCTTACAAAATTTTTAATGGTGAAAATCAATTTTCCCGTTGCTCTTTGTGGAGTGGTCCAGTTGATCTTTGGATATGATATATTTTTTTTTGATAATGCTCCGAAATGATCTTAAAACATGGATGAACGTTGTGGATATAATAAATACATAACTGTGGGGCCATGTAACTTTAATCTCTTTTGAACTGTTCGTACAACTCAGAGTTCGAGGCACCTTAGTGCTTGTCTTCGAACACCAACCGATCCTCTTGCGGAAGGAAAAGCAGGGGTATTTTCGACATGTGAAAAGTCATCCGTACAACTGGGGCTTATTCTGGGGATGTAAAAATAAGTGGGCTGAAAAAGGTTAGTGGGCCATAAATGGGTTGTACAGTATGAAATTTCTAATTTGGGATTCACAATCCACTTCCTTCAATCTGTAGATTCAGCGTGCGGGTTGAGTAGCGAGGCTTGCTATTAAAGTGATGTCACCTAGTTATGTGGGTCCCACAATGATATATGTTTTGTATCTACACTGACCATCCATTTGGAGAGATCATTTTATGGCATCAGCTAAAGAATGAATCAGATCCAAAACTCGAGTGGACCCCACCTGTAAGATCCGTATCCTAGACCATACCATTCCTTAGGCTTCCGCAGTCCTTCCAGTCGAATTTCTCAACCCTTGATCTATATCCGACGTTTGCGCACGATCGTAGGCCGAGTCCTGCATACCGAAGTCGGCTCGACCTAAAACTTGTACCTTAGCGACCGCACCATTACCGCGGTTCCAATGCCGTGACTCGCACGCCGATCCGATACTCGAGCCAGGAGATGTGGGCCCATGTTCATTTCGAAAAAACACCGCACGTTGCAAATTTTGAGGGAATCTCTACAACATGTCTCATCAATCAATCAATCAATCAAGTCAAGTACACACCATACTCAAGTACCAACACCCATCTCTCCTTTTTCCACAAGTTAACTCTCTCTCTCCCCTACCCATCCCTCTTTTACAAAAATTCAAACACACCCATACCTCTCCATACCCTTTCCTTGCAACACCCATATCTTATCAATCTATCACCTCTCCCTCTCTCATTTCTCAAACTTATTTTCCAAGCCACAAAAATTCCAAATGTCCAACCCTTCCAAGAGTAAGCCAAGTGTGGCCCACTTCTCTACCACCCAATCTCTCATCCCCACCATTAAAACTCCATCATCCGCCGTCAAAAGTTAAGCATAGGAGCTAAGGAGGCTAAGGGAGCAAGAAGGAGGCCAATAGGTGGGTGATCCACCGTTGATTTCAAGTTTAGGGCCCACTTGTTGTGGGATCCACATTGATGTATGTAATGTAGAAAGGGGCCCATAGTGGCGGGGTCCCTCTATTTCACTATTTCGTCCCTCTATTTCACTATTTCTCTCTCTCTCTCTCTCTCTCTCTCTCTCTCTCTCTCTCTTGTTTGGATGGTGTGTGTGTGGCCCATCATGAAGTATGTATTTTATTCATGCCGTCCACCGAGTGGCCCACATGATAGTCCGTTTGGACAGACCTAGATGAAAGAAAACACAAGTATCAGATTGATCTGGATCTGACGTGGGCCACATGTGTGGACCCCACCTTGATGTATGTCTCCAACATATGATAGCAGGGAGTGGGGGCCACTCTACACGTGCTGCACGTGTGGAGATGGCCCACAACATTGCAGCCACTCCAGTCATCCATCCAGCGTCCAGAGAGCCTGGACGCTGGCACCTCACTCCCCCTCATCCATACACACGTGCATACATACATATATATCATATATGATATTACATCATTTAATAATAATAGTAATAATAATAATATTAATATCTGTTAGAGTGGGTCACCCTCTTACGTGGGACCCACCTTTATCATAAGCAATCTGTACCATCCAAATGGATCTGGACAGTGGGCAGACACTTCATCTTTGTATATGTAATGTATATATATAAATGATATATATAATATAATATAAGAAATATATTATAATAAATATCTGGTGGGCCACCCTCTCCCGTGGGACCCACCTGACGAACGGTTTGGATGGCATATGTATAGCCGGTGGGCCACGTACGTGGGACCCACCTGGCTGAATGGATTGGCAGGTGTACCTTACACCTGACGTCAGCAATCTATGAGGTACCCACCACACGTGAGGGTCTTATCCACATCGTCCATCCAAGGTGGGGACCCACCGTTCTGTACGAGTACCGTCCAAACCGTCCAGCTATTTCTGGACGTGGGACCCACCCACACGTACTACACGTGTGGGGTGGGGCCTGCCTTGATTCATGTATTTTGTATCTGCACTGTCCGTCTGGACGGTGCCATGTAGAGACCACCGTGATGTATGGGCTTTGCCACTGCTGATGTATATCATACATCTACGCCGTCCATCCATTTGGCTAGCTTGCATAAGGCTTGAGAAGAAAAATAAGATAGATCTAATATTAGGTGGACCACACTTTAGGAAGAGTGGAGTGGAAGCCTGCCACTGAAACCCTTTTTGGGTTATAGAAGTTTTGGACCACTGAAACCCTTATGACCGACTGGATGAAAAATAAACACTATGGTGGGCCCATCTAAATTTTAACAGTGGAAATTGTTATCACTACTGTTATTTATGGTATGGTCCAGATGATCTTATGATCTGATTCATTGTTTGGATAATGCTCTAAAATGATCTCTATAGATGGATGCATGGTGCGGCCCACGTAGTGCGGCTCACTTGTTGTATTTGAGAAGCCTAATATGACGTATTTGGGGCCCATGGGTTAAGGCCCATTGTGATGGATTTGGGACCCATGGGTAGAGGCCCATTGTGATATATTAGGCCCATTTAATTGGCCCATTTATATCGTCCCATTTGATCGACCCAATGGACTTGGCCCATTTGATTCGGCCCATCGACTCGGCCCATTTGATCGACTCAATTGACTTGGCCCATTTGATTCGGCCTATCGACTCGGCCCATTTGTATCGGCCCATTTGATCGACCCAATTGACTCAACCCATCGACTCGGCCCATTTGATTGACCCAATTGACTTAGCCCATCGACTCGGTCCATTTGTATTGGCCCATTTGATCCACCCAATTGACTTAACCTATTTGATTCGACCCATTTGTACCAGTCCATTTGATTCGACTTGTTGATACGGCCCAATGTTATATACATTGGCCCATGAGTGAGGCCTAATGTGATGCGTATATGCCCCATAAGCGAGGCTTATGATGATGTGTATTAGACTCTTGTATGAGACTGTGGACCCATTATATGATTGACCCTATGAGCGTCATTCATTGGGAGCAATGTTGGTTAAAGGTTTACATTGATGGGTAATGATGGTTGGATGTCCATATTGTGACCTTCCCTTAGGCATTGTTAGGCTCATTCTCATAATTTTCTTGTGTGTTAACCCAGATAAGTGGGCCCCATTCGCCATAAACGGATGGTTTCGTGTTGTTGGATTTAATATAACCCCAGCCGAGGGTCGATCCTTATGTTAGGTTGATCAGCTATTCCTCTATGGACCTCACCTTGTGACATGCTGATTATCAGTGCCGATTATCAATGCTGATTATCAGTGTTGATTATCAATGCTGATTGTCGGTGCCGATTATCGATCATTGGTGCCGATTATCAAGGCCGATTCCTATTCCGATTATCGAGGCCGATTCCTATTCTGATTGTCGAGGCCGATTCAGATTGTCAATTCCGATTGTCGAGGTCAATTCCAATTGTCGATTTAGATTATCAATTCCGATTGTTGAGGCCGATTCTGATTGTCAATTCAGATTGTCAATTCCGATTGTCGAGGCCGATTCCGATTGTCGATTTCGATTGTCGGGGCCAATTCAGATTGTCGAGGCCGATTCCAATTGTCGATTCCGATTGTCGAGGCTGATTCCGATTGTCGAGGCCGATTCCGATTGTCGATTCCGATTACTATCAAGACCAATTCCAATTATTGAGGCCGATTTTGATTGTCGAGGCCAATTGCCGAGGCCCATTGTGATGTATATGCGGCCCGTATTTGAAGCCCATTCTGATGAGCATTCAGCCTCAGCTTGATGCATTTGAGGCCTATGTGATGAGGCCCATTATTGTGCATTTGAGGGCCAGGCGATGGAGCCCATTGTATTGTATATTAGGCCTGTGTGAGAGGCCTATCGTGATGTATATTAAACTCTTGAGTGAGGCCCATGGTGTTGTATATTAGGCCCTTATGTGAGGCCATGAGTCCACTGTATGTTAGGCTCTATGCGGGCCATTCCTTGGAGGCAATGTTGGTTAAATGTCCACATTGTCGAGGCTGATTGTCGATGCCGATTATTGATACTGATTATGAGTATGTGACAGCTTAGCATCATGATACATGCCCATGCGCATCATCTGCATATTTGTTATGAGATGTGGTTGACCATTGCATATGTCATTAGGCAGGTTGTTATGAGACTCCTTGATAGGTGGAGATTGTCTCACATGATCGCACGGTATCCGCAGGATTAATGCATGACTGGATTGTATGACTCATGCATCTAGCATTGTCTGTTGTGATTACTGTATGCCCTAGCGACATCAGGGCCGTAGCCTCCACAGGTATATCGTGGATGGCCATATGGGACACTGGAAATATGTTATTAGTATCGGGCTGCCATAGATGGCCCTGGGTGAAAATCCTTAAACCCTTTTGGTACGAGAGGACGTCCCAACGTCGAGACCGAGTAGATACATGAGCGCTCGAGTGCCTAATATCAGGAGGTCGCGTCTCCCACTGTGTCGTGGTTGGTTGGGAGGGGGTGTGGCCTTACCTTTCTAAGGGAGTAGGCATAGCTAGGCTGAGTCTAACCAGCATACTTGGCATAATATAAATAAAATTAAATGGTCCAAATTATGGTTTTGATGTATCATCAAGTAGGAGTTACACTTCTTTAATAATCTTACATTGGATTGGTTGGAATTAATGCTGGGATAAATGGCGGAATCACGTAGAGATGAATTTAGGATTACAATTTAAAAGTACCAAGCAAACACAAAGAGAACGCAACAATTTAACGTGAAAAAATCTTCTAGGAAAAAACCACGACACAAAGCGATAGAAGTCTACTATGAAAGTAAAAATTATAAAGAGAAAAAAACTTACCCGATTTGAGTACTCCTCAAATCTCACCATTGCTACACCCTCTGAAAGCCTAGATCTATTTTAGAAAGCTTTGGAATAGTTTAGGAGGCCTTAGAATATCTCTAGGAGCATCCTAAAAACTCCTATTTATAGTTGGAGAACTCTAACTTCAACGTCGACTTGAAATAATTCAAAAATCGCCTCAAATTTACGCAATTCGTGCACAATCTGCATAACTTTTAACTAGTTGAACTAGAGCTCGGGCTAGTCAAATGACACTTCGACTAGTCGAACTTGTCCTCCGACTGGTCAAATTTCTCAGAAGTTCTAAAATACATTGTTGCTGGACTTTCAGTCGAACTTTCTCGGGCTAGTCGAATTTCCTCAGATTTAAGACATCTATTAACAACAATTTCCACCATGTCTTCAATCTTCAAATGTGTAGCTTCTTGCCCTCTTCTCTTATCTCTGCATCGCATCATAGCTTCAATCAGTGGTTCTCGTACACACTCCGTCTTTCTTTTACGCCATCGCCAGGCCCAAAGAAGTTGCACAGAACTTGAACGTCTCTGTAAGAACGACCTTGGTGAGCATGTTCGCCGGATTCACGCTAGTGTGAATCTTCTTCAGTTTTACGCCTCCTTCCTCAAGCACCTGTCAAATAAAGTGGTGACGAACATCAATGTGTTTAGTACGTGAGTGATAAACAGAATTTTTAGCTAAATTGATAACGCTCTCGTTATCACAAGTAACCGGCACGGCCTTCTGCTGAAGTCCCAATTGATTTATCATGCCTCTTAACCAAACATCTTCCTTAAACGATTCTGTCACTAACATCACCCTACTTGTCACACCCCAAACCTAAAAATCGGTTCACAAGAATCCCGATCGTCGAATCCGGTGCCAATCCCTCGTAGTATCCCATTCTCGGCTCCTACCGTCCACATGCCAGATTCCAATCCTGGGATCCTACAAGGAGGATTTGTACATTTAACTCATAATAAGCATAACCATAAGATTACCTAATTCACAAAGGCAATATCATCATCACATATCCACTAATATAATCATTTGAGTACAATGCTGAAAGGGAAATACATAAATAAAAAATCAAGCTCCAGAAGACCACTGTACGCTTCAACCTCAACACTACTGCAACCTAACATCACCCGCATGCATCTATCGTGCATAAGCATATAGAAAGCTTAGAGGGTGGTGTAAGTGTGTGCACAAGGTAGGTGTCAAGTATTTAATATAATGCCATAATCATACAATACCAAAAATACAGGTAATCCATAAATCGTACAATGTCGAAATAAGCAAAAATACTGACAAGATCATGAATTTTCAAAGTAAGCAGAAATACCGACAAGATCACAAATCATAAGACAATAGAGTAAGTGAAAATACGATAAGTCCATAAGTCATACAATATTAAAATACGCAATACGAATCAACTATGCAAATAAGGAGTCATAAAGCGTCAAATATCAATGGCGATGATGCAATGCAATATACATTCCTAATGAGTAATACAAATAGGGTCAGCGTACCTAGACCATATAAATTCAGAAACACAATAGCCCAAATTACCATATGCCGTGGATGTAATACAATATGCGGTGCGAATGGAATGACCATGCCGGAGTGTGAAGTCGGGATGATAGTACATAAGATCGCAAGCTATGGGTCTATCACAAAGGACTTCTATCCAAACCATCCCATACCTAAATTTAGATAGTCGGACCCAATGTGGTAGACTCCGATTAGTAGCGCGCCCAACCGAAATTCTAGCCATGTGAAGGTACACAATAATTAGTTGCGCACCACCACCGAGTGGATAGTGAATGAAATGAATGTATGAGTATGTGATTCCTACTCAATAAGTCCACATATCGTACGGTTCCTCTCCAGGATCATCACCGGGGTTTAGTACACTCCAAATGGCACGGCCGCTCTCCCAGCCGCACAGTCCAAGTGAGCGTAAAAACTTCACTATCCCGCCTGACTAATAGTCTGTCAATACCTATCCGGCACGTCGATAGCGGACCCGTTCACGAGCCGGTCAAACTCACCTAACAATGCCCCCTACCCTCGGCGGGTAAGGCCACACCCCCTCTCAACCGACCACGACACGGTGGGAGATGCGGCCTCCGGTATTCGGCACTCGGGTGCTCATATATCTACTCGGTCCTGACGTTGGAGTCTCCTGGCCACCGAGGTTTATGAATTTTCACCCAGGGGACATCTATAGCACCCATATGCTAGAACCAACATTTCGGTGTCCCATCCGGCCATCCACGATATGCCTATGGAGGCTACGGCCCCGATGTCGCTCGGGCGCACAAGTAATCATAATGCAAGATGTATGAGTCATACAATCTAATCATGCATTAATCATGCGCATACCGTGCGTTCATGTGAGATAACCTCCGCATATCAGGGAGTCTCATAACAACCTACCCAATGACATATGCAATAGTCAACCACATCTCATAACAAACATGCAAATGATGCATATGTGCGTGATCATGATGCTATGTCATCACATACTCATAATCGATCAATAATTGGCAATCGACAATCGATCAGAACAATGTGGACATTTAACCAACATTGTCCCCCAAGGAATGGTGGACCCATGGCCTCACACAAGGGCCAAATATACAACACCATAGGTCCCTCTCAATACCGTAATACACACCACAATGGGTCTTTCACATGGGCCTAACATACATCACAATGGGCTCCATCGCCTGGCCCTTAAATGCATCGCAATGGGCCTCATCACATAGGCCTCATATACACCACACATTGGGCCTTAAACACGGGCTGAATACACGTTACAGCGGGCCTCAAATACGGGCCGCATATACATTACGTTGGGCCCCGACAATCGAAATCGGCAATCGGCCACGATAATCGAAATCGACAATCGGTTACGATAAATCAGAATCGGTAATCAGCCTCGATCGATAATCAGCGATCGGCCACGACAAATCAGAATCGATAATCGGCCTCGATCGATAATAGGCAATCGGCCACGACAAATCAGAATCAGTAATCGGCCTCGATCGATAATCGACAATCGGTAATCGGTAATCGGCAATCGGCCACGACAAATCAGCCTTGGTAATCGGCCTCGATCGATAATCAGCCTCGATCGATAATTGGCAATCGACAATCGGCCACGACAAATCAGAATCGGTAATCAGCCTCGATCGATAATCAGCAATCAACAATCGGCGCAAGGCGGGGTCCATAGATGGACGGCCTATGATTGTTCAAACAATATCAATGGGGCCCATTCATTTGGGTTAACTCACTAGAGAATGATGAGAATGGGCCTAACCAGGCTTAAGGGAAGGTCACAATGAGGACATCTAATCATCATTGCCCATCAATGTGGACATCTAACCAACACTGCTCCCAAGGAATAACCTACATAGGGCCAAACATATGGTGGGCCCATGGCCTCACATACCATTACGATGGGCCTCATCTACACCACACCGGCCTCGTCATATGGGCCAACATACACCCCTTTGGGCCTCATACAAGGGCTATATACACATCACTATGGGCCGTATTATATGGTCATAATACACGTCACGGTGGGCCACATCTCATGGGCCTAACACACATCATGATGGGCTGTACCGCATGGGGCCTCGACTATATCAAATGGGCCACACTATATGAGCCCCATAAATATATCAAGGTAGACCTCACAGATGGGTCACAAGTATAATAAGGTGGGCACCTTGAATGGACCACAAAATACATCAAAGTGGGCTTGACAGATGGGCCAAAAAAATACAGTGAAGTGGGCCTAATCATGTGAGCCTCATTTATATCCAAGTGGGCATCAACATCGGGTCTCGTATATCACATCGGGCCGAATCAATTGACTGATCGAATGGGCCGCGCCAATCATCCATCAACAGAGATCATTATAGAGCATTAAATAATAAAATGAATCAGATCTAAAGATCATCTGGACCATACTACAACTAATAGTGGTGATACTAACTTCCCACTTTCAACTTCCAGTGGGCCCACCACAACTTTTAATTTCCATCCAGACTATCCCCATGGTCACAAGGACCTGGGGAGAAACAAATATCATATTAATCCAAGGCTTTTGTAACCCAAAAGGGGTTTCAATGGTAGGCATTCACTCCACTATTTTCTGTATGTGGTCCACCTGACAACTGGATCTGTCTCATTTTTAGTCTCAAGCCTTAAGACCAGCTTCGAAAATGGTTGAATGGCTTAGATGCACACATGCATCTTGGTGTGAGGTGAGGACTGAACACATACCTCGCTGGTGGTTCCCACCAAATGGGCTAACGGCGTCGGTATACGTACATACATCAGTGGGTCCCATGTGGGGCCCACCATAATGTTTATCTGCCATCCAGATCGTTACTAAGGTCACACAGACCCTGGATGAACAGGAAAACAAATTTCATAATGTTCCAGTGCTTCTGGGACACCCAAAAAGGGTTCCAATGGCAGACGCTCAATCACCACTGATTCCTGCCATGTGGGCCACCTGAGTATTGTATACAGCTGATTTTTGGGGTAGGCCCACTGTAAGGAGGGGCCCTCCAAATACACGGTGTGGATGCTCCACATGCATCACGGTGGGGCCCACAGTTCAGGCCGTGCGTCTCTTCCCCCAGCGCCCACACGCAGACGTCTCTGGACAGCAGCAGCAGACGCTGCTGCTACTATTTGAATTTTTTATTTTTAAATTTAAAAAGAAACATTTTTCTGAGGAATTTCCTAGGTGGGGCCCACATCAGATGAATCCACCTTAGCCATTGGTCCCCATGGCTCAATACAAACCCATCAAGCCCAATATTGGGCATATTTTGGTGCACAAAATCATCAGGTGGGTTTTAACGGTAGGAAACACTATTTCTTACGATATGGCCCACCAGATAGTTGGATTGGGTTTATTTTCCGGCTCAACGCCTAAAATGATCTGAGGATAAGGATGGACAGCTTGGATTAAGACCATGCATTAAGGTGGGGCTTGTATGAGCAGCCCATCAAAAAAAAATCTCAAACATATATATTATATTATATTATATTAAGTATCATATGCACATGAGAGGGAGGGGTGTAGCATCAGCGCTGTCAGTGCCCAACGTTTAGGGACGCTAGATGGACAGCCAATGGTGGGGCCCACATGTATAGATGGTTTTTTATGCAACACATACATCATGCGGTGGGGCCCTCATAGCTGGATGGTGTGGATTACGTCCACACGCATGATGGTGTGGCCCTATTTAAATGGATGGGTAGCGTGGATGGGTCCCACAGACCCCACGTCAGTGCACTAGCACTTCACGTTAGCCACCCCCACTAGGGATTGATACCAAGACCCCAGTCTGAAACGAGGTATCTCCTCTCTGCCTGCTGGTTGAGCTGTATGGACATGGGTATGTCCAGACCTTGAACGGCCCCAATATAGATGAAATTTCATGGTGGAGTTCCACCATCCATGATGGTCGGTGCGAATGAAATACAGATTGGTGGGGCCCACTCATCGAAATGGATAGAAAGAAAGAGAGAGAGAAAAGAGAAAGAGATGGTGTGGAGGGACCCCGCCACTATGGGCCCTTCATGGTTAAATTACATACATCAAAATGGGTCCCACCAACAAGTGGGCCCTAAATTAAGAATCAACGGTGGATCACCCACCTATGGCCTCCTTCTTTACCTCCTTGGACTCCTTGTCTCCTAAGCTCCTTGTTTAAGGGAGTGAGATGAATTTTGAAGGGTTGGATGGTTGGATAAGGGGTTAGGAAAATGGGTCCTCTCTTGCATTCTTCTCTCCTTAGAGATTTCCTCTCATGGAAGCTTGGAATGGAATGAGATGAAGAGAGAGAGAGTGATGGGATGAAAATGGGTGGGTGGAATGGGTGTTGTAAGAAAAGGATATGGATGGTATGGACTTGTTTGAATTTTGGTAAAAGAGTGATGAGTAGGGAGAGAGAGAATTTGACTTATGGGAAAAGAGGGAGTGGTCATTTGTACTTAAGATAGGGTGATGTGGGATGGGGTATGGGTAAAGTACTTGTCTTGATGGATGTGACATGCTATAGAGATTCTCTCGAAATTCACAACGCGCGACGTTTCTTCGGAATGAATGTGGACCCATATCTTAAGGCTCGGGTATCGGATCGGTGCGCGAGTCGCAGCGTTAGAACCGCGGTGACAACGCGGTCACTAAGGTACAAGTTCTGGGTCGAGCTGACCTCGGCATGCAGGACTCGGCTTAGGGTTACATGCAAACGTCGGATACAGGTCGAGGGTGGTCGAAATTCAACCGTGAGGGACCACGGAAGCCTACGGAACAATACGGTCAGATACGGGTCTTACAACTTCGGTCGTGGAAAGAGCCACTATGGACAAGCTTCGACATCTAACTAATTGTTTCACCCGCTAGTACAAACGAGTAACCCGAAGTGGACTTTCTGGAATCCACATTGCCCGTGTAATCTAAATCCACATACCTTACCAACTTTTTTCCATCTCTACTCAAAAGTTAAGACGTAGTCTTTTCTACCTCGAATGTATCAAGTAGCCGTTTCACCGCTTCCCAATGTTGCTTATCGGGTTTGACATGTATTTACTCATAACACCAATCGCCTGTGAAATATCCGGTCTCGTATGGACCATGACATACATTAAATTGCTAACTACATTCGAATAACGCACATGAGACATAACCTATTTTTTCTCATTTGATTTAGGACATTGTTCGAGGAAAGCTTGAAGTAAGCGCATGGGGAACGCTCATTGGCTTTGCCTAGTCCATCCAATACTTTATCAAGACCTTCTCAAGGTATTCTTCTTATGATAAGTAAAGCCTGCTCTTCTTTCCGTCTCTATGAATATCTATGCCGAGAACCCTCTTTGCATCCTTCATATCTTTCATCTCGAATGTCCCCGATAATTGAGTCTTTAGTACATTGATTTTAGACATATCATGACATGCGAACAACATATCATCAACATACAATACTAGGATGATGAATTTGTCATTACTCGGTGTCTTATAATAGACGGTGATCGTATTCACTCCAATTAAAATTCTGACTCAAAATGAAAGAATCAAAATATTTATACCATCGCCAGTAATCGCTTTTAGCCGCATAAACGACCTTATAAACTCTGCAAACTTTTTTCTCTACCTTTTAACTTTATAGCCCTCTAGTTGTTTTATGAAGATCTTCTCTTCCAACTCCCCATGCATGATGCAGTCTTGACATACATCTATTCTAGCTCGAGATCGTATTGGGCAACCGGCGCCAACACAAATCCAATAGATACTTAACCACCGGCATGAATATCTCTGTGAAGTCGATTCCTTTTCTTTGAGCATACCCCTTCGTTACCCTTGCTTTCTATCTATCATGTTTCCTTTTAAATAGCTACTTGCATCCGATCGTTTTTCGGCCCACTGGAAGATTCAAGTTACATGTGTGGTTCTTATACAAAGAATTCATCTCATCATCCATAGTCGCCTTCCACTCTTCTACATCAGTCTCATCAGGGCCTCCTGAATAGTAAACGGGTCTTCCTCATCGTAATGAGAGCATATACAATATTAGAGTTGTCCCCTGTATCTTGCCAGTAACTCGCGATCAAGCGGTGAATTTCTTCTCACAGGTGATTGCTCCACCTGCTCTTGTCTGTCTACACATCTGTCTCTACTTAAGTATCATCCGTGTCAATCTGACATTTATGATCAACCTTTCGGTTCCTCTTGCTCCTCTTGATTATTCCTGTGGAATAGTCAAATTTGACGTCACGGCTAATGATGACTTTGCGTGTGACTTTATCGAATAACCTATAATCTTTCACACTAACACCATAGCCAACAAAAATATACTTTTTGGCTCTATGTTCTAGCTTATCTCTCTCAACCGATGGTACATGAAAGTAGGCATCAAAACCAAATATGCGCAAATTTGAGTAGTCCATCTTATGACCACTCTATACTTCCTCCGGGATTTTACATTCAATTATTGTAGAAGGAGACCGGTTCACCAAATAGTAAGCCAACGGCCTCTGTTCATAAGTCCTTGCCCAATGCAGCATTACTTAACGTATCTCGGACCTCTCCAAGAGAGTCTTGATTCATCCACTCACCCACACCATTTTACTTCAAGCGTGTGGCGCAATGTGTTGTGTCTAATGATCCCTTCATCCTTGTAATATTTATTAAACTCATGGAAGTAAATTCTTCACCATTGTTAGTCCTTAAAACCTTTATTTTTCGCCTTGACTATTTTTCACCATTGCTTTCCATTGTTTGAGTATGGTGAAAACTTCGGATTTACGTTTCATAAAGTATACCCAAACTTCTGGAGTAGTCGACAATGAATGAAACAAACCATGACGACCCTCTAATGGAAACTTGGCGATTGCCTCCATATGTTAGAGTGCACATAATCAATCACTCCTTACGTACATGTTTTCCAAATTTAAAAGATAATTTAGATTGTTTACCATATATATATATATATATATATATATATATATATATATATATATATATATATATATATATATATATATATATATATATATATATATATATATATACAATGCTTGCATATATCTAAATCAGAATTTTTAAAAGCTGGAATCAAACAACGATCAGATAGTACCTTCATATTTTTGTCGTTTTCTAGCCATGGTTTTAGCTAGTAATCCACTGTGGCCAGCCGCCTGTCCTGACTGGCTGGATTATAATCTCTAATGCTCACGTGCTTTAAGACGAATGCGGATTGCGTCCTACCCCCGCCCGTCTCCGGATGGTAACGGGCAGGAGCTTTGAGTGGCCACCGTGATGTATGAGTTTGATCCACACCGTTCATACATTTTTATGTTTCATTTTACACGATGGGGCAAAATTTTATGCTGATTCAAGGCTCAAGTTGACCACACCCAAGGAAGCAGCGATGATAATGATCCTCACCATTGAAAATTTTTAGGGTCCACCAGGGTGTTTATTATCCATCCGAACTCTTCATAAAGTTACAGAGACTGGATGAAGAGAAAAACAAATATCGGCACTATCCAAAACTTCCCTGGCGCCCGGGAAGTTTTCAACCGTAAGAGTTTAATCCCCATTGTGTAGTCCACATATGTCTTGCAACTACCTCACTGTTGGGCCCGAGGACTATAAACGTGGAGAATTCTGGTCAACGCATTGTGGTCAAAGGATGGATAAAGACCCAGTTAGGAACGGAAACGGATTGGCTACTCCCCCTGCCATCAGCCCCGTGGCTGATGGTCGGTGCTCTGTGGGCCCCACTATGATGTATGTGTTTCATCCATTCCGTTTATCCATTTTTATAGATTATTTTAGAGTTCGATTCTAAAAATGAGAGGGATATAAATCTCAGGTGGACTACACCACAGGAAAACAATGGTGATTGGATATCCACCATTAAAATCCTCCTAAGACCCACTGTACTGTTTATTTAACATCCAATCTGTTGATTAGGTCAAACATGACCAGATGAAGAAAAAACCAAAGATCAGCTTGATCCAAAACTTTTATGGCTCCCAAAAGGTTTTAATGGTCCACGCTCATTGGACACTGTTTCCTGTAATGTGGTCCATTTGAAATTGGGATATATCTCAATTTTAGTCTTGGATCATAAAATTATTGGAAAAAATAGATAGACGGCATGGATGAAACACCTACATCATGGTGGGGCCCACAGAGCACTGACCATCAGCCATTGGCTGGTGGCAGGGGGAGTAGCCGATCCGTTTCCGTCAGAAACTTCGTCGAAGGATAGGTCCTTGGAGCAATGCTCAAGTGAACTCAAGGGAGTACATATTTTTGTAAGCCGCCTCTCACGTGTAACAATGTACTGCACGTGAGTGTCATCTGAAGCTGTTCATCTGGTTCTTCCCTCTGTTTAGATACCCTGGACCAAAATTGCTGCTGGTCTGTTCATTACGTGGGCTACACATGCACAAAATAAATGAATAATTAAAAGAAATTAATCAACGGTCCATACTCATCGTACACACGTGTGTGCCTGATGAGTGAGCTGACTTTAGGGCGGGACATGTAAATTGAGGAGCGGCACCTGATGAATGTCCTTGATCTAACGCACGTGCACCAGTTTACAGGTGAAGCCTTCGATCTATTTTATAGGAGTGAGTGCACTAGCATGATCGACTGGTAATGGAGCGAGCGCAGCATATCCTCTAATGTGCCTGGTTAATGGACCATAAAGTCAGCATCAGACAAATTCATTTGTCTGTGACCACTGTAGACAATACCTTTTATCCAGCGGTTTTTATGAAGGAATACAAACTTAAGTTACCAACTTAGACTAGCACGTGCGGACAGCGACTTTGAGGACGAAAATACCCCTCCCTTCCTTTCGAAGACGAGCGCTGACGCTCCTCCAACCGAGAGTTGTACGGACGGCTCAAAAGAGATCAAAGTTACATGGCCCCACAGCTATGTATTTATTATATCCACAACGTTCATCCATATTTCGAGATCATTTCGGAGCATTATCCAAAAAAAAAAAAAATCATATCCAACGATCAACTAGACCACACCACAAAGAGCAGCAGGAAAACTGATTTTCACTGTTAAAAATTTTTTAGGGCCCACCATAACATTTATTTTCCATCCAATCTATTCATAAGGTCACAAAGGCATAGATGAAGGGGAAAAATAAATTTCATAATGATCCAAAACTTCTATAACCCCTAAAAGGGTTTCAATGGTAGACGTTCAATTTCCCACCGCCTTTGACAGTATGGTCTACTTGATAGTTAGATCTGTCTTATTTTATATCTCAAGCTTAATATGAGCTCGCCAAATAGATGGACGGTTTGGATATAACACAGACCTCGTGATGGGACCCATAAAAGGCAGTGGGAATTACAACATCAAAAAATAAATAAATAAACCAGGAACTTATAGCTACGAATTATAACTATAGTAATAGCAGTAGCTCTGCGATTAATCGCGGCTCCCGCGATTTCACTGCAAGTCGTTGTCCCGGTCAGCGATCAATCGCAGATTCCGCGATTCCACCCCTGATCTATGGCTACGGATTATAACCGTAGCTATAACCGTATCCTTATCCTTTTTTAGTTTTTATTTTTTATGTTTTTATTTTTATTTTTTTACATGGAGAATTTTATTCTACCGACATTTTTCTCTAACACATATTTATATAAATATGTATATATAAGCATATAAAAAAATTTATCTCTTTTTTTCATTTATTTCTTTATTCATATAACAAGAATATCTTCTAAACCAAAATTAGTTACTTGATGTACCATATATGATTTTAGGGCTGAAAGTTGGGCGGGCTCAACCCGACCAACCTGTGACTGACCCGACATTGGGTTGGGCTTGGGCAGGATGTATCGGGCTTGGTCTTGGGGTTGGGCCATACAAACACCAACCCGATAAAACTTGGGTTGGGCTCGAGTTAAGGTCTCGTGTTGCCTGACCCAACATGAACCCGATTAATATATAAGTTTCTTATAAATTAATTATAATTGAGTGTAGATCATTTGTGTTGAAGGCAAAGGAAATTCCAATGCCTCCCCCCAAGCTAATAAGATATGCAGACTTTCACTCTCTCAAATAAATTGCTTGATACAAAATACGACTTATAATGAAGTAGTTGTCCTATATTTTAGCTTGTTTGTCTAGAAAAAAATGCGTGCAAATGATCATGAAGTAAAGGGAATTGACCGTGAAATGAAACGGAATCGCCGGAATTGACCGTGAAATGCATGGAAATGACCGTGAAGTGAAGGGAAATGACCGTGAAATGAAACGGAATCGTCGGAATTGACCGTGAAATGCATGGTAATGACCGTGAAGTGAAGCGAATTGACCGTGAAATGTATGGAAATGACCGTGAAGTGAAGCGAATTGACCGTGAAATGCGTGGAAATGACCGTGAAGTGAAGGGAATTGACCGTGAAATGCTTGGAAATGACCGTGAATCAACACAGAATGGTTGGGAATGACCGTGAAATGCATGGAAATGACCGTGAAGTGAAGGGAATTGACCGTGAAATGCTTGAAAATGGCCAATGATTCCAACATTCTCTAACTTGGGATAATCATGATATTCTTCAATATGCAATGTATTATATGGTAATTCATTAATGATCGAGATTCTACTAGATATTTTAATGGATCCTATAAAGTATCCTGAATTATTTGGTCGATTGGAACTATCGACACTAGACCAACCAACCTAGTTATTTTCTAAGATTCCATTGGGCTGATGGTGAAAAATCCATTTGAGTGGGGCAAACATGAATTTCAGTGGGGCAAACATGAAATTGAGTGGGACAAACTGAAAATTGAGTGGGCCAAATTGGAAATTGAGCAGGCCAAACTGGAAATTGAGTGGGACAAATCAAAAATTGAGTGGCCAAACTGGAAATTGAGCGGCCAAACTGAAAATTGAGTGGGACAAATCGAAATTAAACGGCCAAATCGAAATTGAGCGACCAAATTGAAATTGAGCGCCAATCCAAAATTGAGCGGGCCAAACCGAAAATTGAGCGGGACAAATCGAAAATTGAGTAGGCCAAACTAGAAATTGAGGGGCCAAACTAGAAATTAAGTGGGACAAATTGGAAGATACCACACCTCTAACCTTATCCTCTGACCCTCTAGAGACGTGCCTGACCCACTCCCATGATTTTGATGATGACATGATTGGGGAGACGTGTACCTTACTAGATACTGCACCAGTACTTGAAGTTAACCGGTGGAGGCCACAATTTGAAGAGTTGCCCCAAACTGATGTAGTGCCTCTACCGTCTAACCTCAAGCCACTGAAGCTTGACCTAAAACCTTTACCCTCTGATTTGAAATATATTTATTTAGGTCAAGATGAGACATACCCGGTGGTGATCTCTACCCACCTGGAGAAAGAACAAGAGAGTATGCTCATATCTACTCTCATTGAGCATAAGGGAGCCCTTGGATGGACGATAGTGGACCTTAAGGGAATCGACCCCTCGATTTATACTCACCGCATATATCTTGAGGATAATGCGAAGATCGCTCGACAATCACAACGTAGACTAAATCCAAACATGAGGAAAGTGGTTAAGGCCGAGGTTCTTAAACTATTAGATGTGGGTATCATATACCCCATATCCGATAGTCAATGGGTGAGTCCAACTCAGGTAGTTCCTAAGAAGTCCGAGATCACCATCGTAGCCAATGCCAATAATGAACTCATGCCAACTAGAGTTACTACTGGTTGGAGAATGTGCATTGACTACAGGAGGCTGAATACCATCACGAGGAAAGACCACTTTCCTTTGCCCTTCATTGATCAAATCTTGGAAAGCTTAGCTGCTCATTCTTATTACTATTTCATTAATGGGTATTCGAGCTACAATCAAATTGAAATCGCCCCTGAGGATCAGGAAAAGACTACATTTACATGTCCCTACAACACCTTTGCCTACAGAAGGATGCCATTGAGATTATGTAATGCCCCTGCCAACTTTCAGCAATATATAATGAGTATCTTTTCTGACATGGTGGGGAAATATCTAGAGGTCTTCATGGACGATTTCTCCATTTTCGGTTCATCTTTTAGCAAGTGTTTAGAAAGTCTTAAATGTGTGCTAAAAAGATGTGAAGAGAAGAACTTGGTACTTAATTGGGAGAAGTGTCATTTCATGGTTCATAAGGAAATTGTCCTTGGACATATTATCTCGTCCAAAGGAATCGAGGTGGATAAGGTAAAAATTGATCTTATCTCTAACCTACCTCCACCCAAGAACATACGGGACGTGCGATCCTTCTTAGGACACGCTAGGTTTTACAGAAGATTCATAAAGGACTTTAGTCTCATCTCTCATCCTTTATGTAATCTACTTTAAAAGGATGCACCATATGAGTGGACTAAGCCATGTCAGGAAGCTTTCACTAAGCTTAAGAGCATGTTGACTAGTGCACCCATCATACAACCACCGAACTAGAGCCTTCCTTTTGAGCTTATCTGCGATGCTTCTGATTATGCTCTTGGAGCAGTTTTAGGTCAGAGAAAAGATAAGAGGCCTTATGTCATTCATTATGCGAGTAGGACTCTAAATCCTGCCCAAGTGAACTACTCGACTACGAAAAAGGAACTCTTAGCCATAGTGTTCACCTTGGACAAATTTAGTCCTACTTGATCGGATCCAAGATCATTATCTACACAGATCATGTGTCACTCAAGTATCTTCTTTCTAAGAATAATTTTAAGCCCTGCCTGATAAGATGGATTCTTCTACTCCAAGAATTTGATTTGAAAATTAAAGATAAAAAGGGAGTAGAGAACATAGTTGCCGATCACCATTCTCGTTGTAATACCTCTGATTCCCTTGAGGGGACCAATATCAATGATATGTTCCCTGATGAACAATTGTTCAGAGTCTCCCATTCACCTTAGTTTGCTAATATCACTAATTATTTTACCACAGGTTCCATACCTACACATTGGACTGCACAAGATAAGAAGAAATTCTTTATCAAGGTACGTAAACGATCCATATTTGTTTAAATATTGCCCAGACTAAATCCTGAGGAGATGTGTGCCAGACGATGAGCATCAGAGTGTCATCTCCTTTTGTCACTCACAGGCCTGTGGTGGTCACTTTTCTGCTAAAAAGACCACGACCAAGATTCTGCAGTGTGGTTTTTACTGGCCCACTATATTCAGGGACACTCATGAGTTTTACAAAGCTTGTGAGCGTTGTCAGAAATTGGGAGCGTTGTCCCATCGAAATATGATGCCCTTGAATCCCATTCTTATCATCGAGGCATTTGATTCTTGAGGCATTGATTTCATGCGACCATTCCCCCAATCTTTTGAAAATCTATATATTTTGCTCGTTGTAGACTATGTCAAACATGAAATTGAGCAGGCCAAACTGAAAATTGTGCGGGCCAAACTGGAAATTGAGCGGGACAAACTGAAAATTGAGCGGGCCAAACTGAAAATTGGGCGGGATAAACTGAAAATTGAGTGGGCTCAATTTTTACCTTTCGTTGCTCAATTCATAGGTTCCCTAGCTGAATTTCTAGCTTTTCTCGCTCAATTCATAGGCTGTCTCACTCAATTCCTAGCTTCCCTCACTCAATCCCTACATTGCCTCGCTCAATTTCTATGTCGCCTTGCTCAAATCCTAGGTTCCCTCACTTAATTTCTAGGTTCCCTTGCTCAATTTCTAGCTTTCCTTGCTGAAATCCTAGGTTGCCTCACTTAATTCCTACCTTGCCTCGCTCAATTTCTACCTTCCCTTGCTTAATTTCTAGCTTTCCTCGCTCAATTCCTAGGTTGCCTCGCTCAATTTCTACCTTCCCTCGCTCAATTCCTAGGTTACCTCGCTGAATTCTTACGTTGCCTTACTCAATTCCTAGGTTCCCTCGCTCAATTCCTAGTTTGCCTCACTTAAATTGTAGCTTTCCTCGCTGAATTTTTTGGTTCCCTTGCTCATTGTCTCGGTTCCCTCGCTGAATTTCTTGGTTGCCTTGCTTAATTTCTAGGTTTTTCGCTCAATTTCACCTTGCCTCGCTCAATTTTTTAAGATGCGTCGCTCAGTTTCATCTTGCCTCGTTGAATGTAATGTTTGCCTTGCTGAATTTCATGTTTCCCTCACTCATTTTCTAATTTGTCTCGCTTAATTTTTAGTCTGCTTTGCTCGATTTCAACTATGTTTAATTTTTTTCGTTATGATTCTCTAAGTAGTGAAGGTTGCTCTACTTATGTGTGTGGATTAGAGAAGCATGATACTCGGCTACGTCTATTCAAGCAATCCCCATTTTCCTTCTTGTTGCACCTCTCATCCTTTCGATTTATAGGGGCTCTATTTCACCTTCTTCTTATAAGATATAAAGGTGATCTTATATTTGAGATACAGGGGACATGGTTGTAATTCACGGAGATGGACTTTGCCCTCATAACAGGCCTTAAGACTGGGGAGCTTACAATACCAAAAAAGCATCCCATGAGTTATACATTAATGGACAAATACTTCAGAGAATATCCAGTTTTTAAGAAGCATTTATTAGATGTGTTTAATAAATTAGTTGACACCAATAAGTAAGATGATGTCGTGAAGGTTGCTCTACTTATGTGTGTAGAGTATTTTGTTAGGGGAACTGAATCGAAAACTATGTGTAACATGGATTATATGTACTTAGTAGACTTTATAGAGGATTTCTATAGCTATCCTTGGGGTAGTTTGGCCTACAATACAATGTTGCAAGGGGTCGCAACTGCTATGATGGCATCAAGTGCGGTTCGCTACAACATATACGGTTGTGTCTTTCCTTTACAGGTAAGAATTCTTTTTTTTATTCTACATGATTATATTCAATTGTAGATTTTTATCCTCATGCAACTTCTTTAAAACAGATATGGGTTGTAGAGAGATTACCGGCCCTACGAGAGTGTGTTATTTTATTTGTTCCCTCATAAATTCCACTCGTCATTCAATATTGAGGCTGGAAGGGTTGGAGGTACAACAAAATATATGCAATTTTTGAGAGTGAAGCTGTAAGTATATGTATTTCTCCGCTGTTCACTTTGCTTGATTTGACACTTACACTCCATATATTAACATCAGTCTAGGTTCTTTTGCAGACTATCTTAATAAAAAACTTGGAACCCACCCTACGAGAATGGAAAACGGACGCTGTTGGCTTGCTCCGTAATAGTTTTCAGGTGAGATATCATGAGCGTTTAATTGAAATGAAATGTTATTTAATTCACCTTGGAGGAAAGAGACATGCAAAAATTCATCGATATACTGTGCAGTGGTCGCACCTTGGAGGGAACAGACATGTAAAAATTCACTATACATTGGAGGAAGTCGATAGCGTATGATTGTTTGTCTGTAACCTGTAAATGATACTTGTCGTAGGCATGAAATGAGAAAGATAATTTTGTAGAATGTTGTATTATATATGGTGCTGTATATTTCCCGCACAATTTGTACTTCAGGAAAGTTTATAATGAATTAAATTTCATAACGTGTAAATGTTTCCGTCGCTCAACTTTCATGCTTGTTTTGTTCAACTTCTAGTTTGCCCTGCCTAATTTCAAATTTCCCTATCTCACCTTATACTTACCCTCGCTCAATTCCTATGGTCTTGCTCAATTTCTACGTTGCCTCGCGGAATTCGTAGGTTCCCTCGCTCAATTTCTAGCTTCCCTCGCTCAAATCCTAGATTGCCTCGCTCAATTCCTAGCTTCCCTCGCTCAATTCCTATGTTCCCTCGCTCATATCCTAGGTTGTCTCACTTAATTTGTAAGTTCCCTCGCTCAATTCCTAGCTTCCCTCGCTCAATTCGTAGGTTGCCTCGCTTAATTTGTAGGTTGCCTCACTGAATTTCTAGCTTCCTTTGCTCAAATCCTATATTCCCTTGCTCATTTCCTAGGTTGCCTCGGTTAATTTATAGGTTCTCTCGCTCAATTCCTAGCTTCCCTCACTCAATTCCTAGGTTGCCTCACTCAATTCCTAGCTTCCCTCGCTCAATTCGTATGTTACCTCACTCAATTTCTAGCTTCTCTCGCTCAATTCCTAGGTTCCTTCGCTCAATTCCTAGGTTCTCTCACTCAATTCCTAGCTTCCCTCGCTCAATTCATAGGTTGCCTCGCTCAATTTTTAGGTTGCCTCGCTAATTTCTAGTTCCCTCGCTCAAATCCTATGTTCCCTCGCTCATTTCCTAGGTTACCTCGCTTAATTTGTACATTGCCTCGCTCAATTCCTAGGTTCCCTCGCTCAATTCCTATGTTCTCTCGCTCAATTTCTAGGTTACCTCGCACAATTCCTAGTTTCCCTCGCTCAATTTATAGGTTAACTCGCTCTATCCGTAGGTTCCCTCGCTCAATTCCTAGCTTCCCTAGCTCAATTCTTAGGTTGCCTCGCTCAATCCGTAGGTTCCCTTGCTCAATTTCTAGCATCCCTCGCTCAACTCCTAACTTCCCTTGCTTAATTTGTAGGTTGTCTCGCTCAATCCGTAGGTTCCCTCGCTGAATTTCTAGCTTCCCTCGCTCATTTCCTAGGTTCCCTCGCTGAATTTCTAGCTTCCCTCGCTCAATTCCTAGGTTGCCTTGCTTAATTTTTAGGTTGCCGCGCTGAATTTCTAGCTTCCCTCGCTCAAATCTTATGTTCCCTCGCTCAATTTTTAACTTTCCTCGCTTAATTCGTAGGTTGCCTCGCTCAATTTTTAGGTTGCCTCGCTGAATTTCTGGCTTCCCTCGCTCAAATCCTATTTTCCCTTGCTCATTTCCTAGGTTGCCCCGCTTAATCCCTCGCTCAATTCCTAGCTTCCCTTGCTCAATTCCTAGGTTGCCTTGCTCAATTTTTAGGTTGCATCGCTCAATTTTTAGCTTCACTCGCTCAATTCGTAGGTTGCCTCGCTCAATTTCTAGCGTTCCTTGCTCAATTCGTAGGTTGCCTCGCTCAATTTTTAGGTTGCCTCGCTGAATTTGTAGCTTCCCTCGCTCACGGTCAATTTGCTTCACTTCACAGTCATTTCCATGCATTTCACAGTCAATCTCGGCGATTCTGTTTTGATTCACGGTCATTTCCATGCATTTCACGGTCAATTCCTTTCACTTCATGGTTATTTCCATGCATTTCATGGTCAATTTGCTTCACTTCACGGTCATTTCCATGCATTTCACGGGCAATCCCGGTGATTTTGTTTCATTTCACGGTCATTTCCATGCATTTCACGGTCAATCCCGGCGATTCCGTTTCATTTCACGGTCATTTTCATGCATTTCACGGTCATTTCCCTTCACTTCACGGTCATTTCCATGCATTTCACGGTCATTTCCCTTTATTTCACGATCATTTCCATACATTTCATAGTCATTTCCATGCATTTCACGGTCATTTTCCTTTATTTCACGGCCATTTTCCTTCATTTCACGGTCATTTCTATGCATTTCACGGTCATTTCCATGCATTTCCTGGCAATGCCTGAGACCTCAACCCAAGCCCAACCCAAGTTTTATCGAGTTGCTGTTTGTATGACCTAACCCCAATACCAAACCCGATACATCCTGACCAAGCTCAACCCAATGTCGGGTCGGTCACAGGTTGGTCGGGTTGAGTCCGCCTAACTTTCAACCCTAAAGTTATATATGGTACGTCAAGTAACTAATTTTGGTTTAGAAATTATTCTTGTCATATGAATAAAGAAATAAATGAAAAAAAAAAGAATTTTTTTTTATATGCTTATATTTACATATTTATATAAATGTGTTAGAAAAAAAATGTAGGTAGAATAAAATTCTAAAAAAAAAAGAAGAAAAAAAGTGCATAGGGATATGGTTATAGCTATGGTTATAATCCGTAGCCATAGACCGGGGGGTGGAATTGCTGAATCCACAATTAATCACCGAAAGGGACAGCGACTTGCAGTGGAATTGCGGGATTCGCAATTGATTGCCGAGCTACTGTTATGGCTACGGATTATAACCGTAGCGATACCCGTATCCCACGCCTTTACCATTCTAGTTGTCTACTGTTGAAACCCTTTTAGGGGCCACACAAGTTTTGGATCATTATGAAATTTGTTTTTCCTCTTCATCCAAGCTTTTGTGACCTTATGAATAGATTGGATGGAAAATAAATGTTATGGTGGGCCCTACAAAAGTTTTAACGATGAAAATCAATTTTCCACTGCTCTGTGTGGTGTGGCCCAGTTGATCTTTGGATATGATTTTCTTTTTTTGATAATGCTCCGAAATGATCTCGAAATATGGATGAACGTTGTGAATATAATAAATACATAGCTGTGGGGCCATGTAACTTTGATCTCTTTTAAGCCGTTCGTACAACTCTCAGTTGGAGGAGCGTCAGCGCTCGTCTTCGCAGTGAAAAGGCGGGGTAGTTTCGTCCTCAAAGTCGCTGTCCGCACGTGCTAGTCTAAGTTGGTAACTTAAGTTTGTATTCCTTCATAAAAACCGCTGGGTAAAAGGTTGTCTACAGTGGTCATTTTCTCCAAATTCATTTGTCTGTGGGCCACACGGTAGAGTATAAGGGATGGCGAATTGATTGAAGATCAACATGATTTTGGAAACGTGACATGTAGCCGGTCAACATTCAATGAATGGGTGTGGCCCACCTAAAGAGAAGATCAACATGATTTTGGAAACGTGACATGTAGCCAGTCAACATTCAATGAACGGGTGTAGCCCCAGCACGGTTGATTTGTTGACTCAAGATTATTCCCCCTTCCAAGAAAGGCACAGTTTAGTTTTCCACCTTCCACGAAAAAGGTGCCGCAACATGTTAGTTACCTATATATAACACACATGTCGAAACGATTACTAGACACTTAAAACGAGAGAGAGAGAACGTGAGAGAGAGTGAAGAGAGAAACAGAGAGAGAACGTGTGTGAGAGAGAGAGAGAGAGAGAGAGAAGATGTTGGACCCTTCGGCTTTGGGAGGAAGTGTAGAGAGGTTAGCTCCACATGCGAGTATGATATTTGTTCAGCTCAGCTCAGCTGGTTATGTTGTGATCAGTAGGGTCATACTCACAGAAGGGATAAGCTCTACTGTCTTTCTTGTCTATCAATTCGCGTTAGCTACAATCTTCATGGCAGCGTTGGCTTTTATCTTTGAAAGGTGCGGTGGCAGATCAAATCTCTCTCTCTCTCTCTCTCTCTCTCTCTCTCTCTCTCCCATGACATCTCTTTATATGTTTGTTGTTGCAGGAAAAATAGGCCTCCCCTCACAAAATCCATCTTATGCTGGATTTTTCTACTCGCTTTAATTGGGTAAGTTGAATTACGGTTGGACGGTCAATCAAAAGGAATGATTTAATTGGGATTACACACTATTTTAATTCATACTGGCCACCCAACTCCCTGAATGCATATGTTTCATGTTGGTCCTTTAGGTCCTTTTTAGCAGAGGCCTAACAATGAGTTCCGCAATTGTGAATTAGAGATCACGATCTCTAGTTCATAGAAGTTCAATTACTGCGAATAAAATGAGTGAACTCATATTTAGGCATCTACCAAACGGGCCTTACTGTTTATTGAATTGAATTGTTGTGGAACATCCAAACAGCCAAACTATCTCCCCAATTTTAGGCCCAGTGGCTAAAAATTAGGCCGTTCGGGAACTTTGGTGGACCACACCAAGTGACTTAGAAGCTTTAAGCATGATTTTACACTGTTCCTGTTCCACCTAAGTTTTGGATCTGATTGATTTCTGAGGCATTCAATAAATATGTGTGTAATTTGCAAGAATTCTAATGGATTGATGCATTACAGGACAACGCTGTCACAAAACCTATTATCAGCCTGCTTGTACTACGTCTCTAGCACATTGGAGGCTGCAGTTGTCAACCTAAATCCAGTCTTTACTTTCATATTATCTATAATCTCGATGCAAGAGAATCTTGGAATCAACACCTGGTGGGGTAAAGGGAAGATCTTTGGGACTCTTTTATCTGTCTCTGGTGCTTCAACTCTCATGTTCTGGAAAGATTCAACTGAGAGTCTACTCGGCACAACCAACTTGGCAGAATGGGTGTTTGGCTTGGTTATGGTGGTTCTTGGGGTTCTTGCACTTAGCACATGGATTTTGTTGCTGGTATGTTAACATGAATTTCTATGCTTCTTGTTTTTCTTTCAAAAGTTTTTTTCCACAGAGTAATGAAGCATTCATGGAAACTTTTTGGGATTCAATTGAGGTGGTTTTACTGTTATGTATTCATAAAATCCACTCAGACCATCAGATGCATCACCCTATGTTTAGGCTTAGGGTCCAAAAATATTCCTAGAGCTTCTTTGATTCTTTAGTTTTAATTTTTATCGAGCTTTGCCTAGTCTTTTTCTCAGTCGAATCCAGTTTTTCTTGTGTTTTCACTGAGTTGTGACAGGAATCACTTTTCTCCAGTCTTGGCGAAATCTGGTTGAGTGGAGTTGACTTAGTCGAGTCTAGTTGAGGTTTTTTTTTTCCAATTTTTTGAAGTACGTGCAGTTCTTTGCTTGCTTATAGTATTTTCACAAACATTGCTGACTGTCATCTGCCATCGTGTGCTTTGCTAATTATCTTAGAAAATAGGGAAAATGTATATCCCTAGAATTTTCTCACGAGGCCTATTCTTACGTCTACAACTCATTAAATTTCTTAATTACCATGGCTTAGGAATTTTGATTTGTTTTCTTACAATGTTTTATATATGCAGAGGCCCATGATAAAACGGTACCCCGCGGAGTTTTCCCTGACTGCCATAATGTTTTTCTTTGGAACATTACAAACTGCTGTCATAGCCGTAATTACGAGTCACGATGCCACAGAATGGAGGCTTCACTGGGATTTAGAGCTCCTAAATATAGTACTTGGAGTAAGTAACGTTACCTTTATTTTTCCAGTACCTTTCATCCATATGCATCAATCATGTGAGAAACAATCTTAGAAATAAGCCCAAGTTCATGTTCTTCTTCACCTTTCTGGATCTCCTTGCAATAAGTAAGTCCCATAGGATGCTTATTTCTAAGCTCCACCTGTCCATATTTGATGGGGTTCGGTTACATTCATGGTTCATGTGTGGCCCACCTTCAGGATTGTTCTAACAAGTATAACATCCATGATTAGACTTATGATTGGAAGTACTGTTTATTGACAATCAAACAAGGTGCATTTGGACAACTTAAAACAACCATAGCAATTTTATCCATCTTTTGTCCAGCATTTTTATCCATTTTTTAAAAACTCAAAATCGGATTTGACTCAAAGGTCTAGTAAGTCAAGTCAACTCAAAAACTCGAGTCAGATTAACTTGTCTAAACGTCTACTGAATAGTGTGTTTACAATGCACTTAATGTGTTTATATAAGGTATGTAATTCTTCTAAAATAGTAAAATTTCAAAAATAGCATTTTAAAATAGTAAAAGTTGTCTAATAAATGGATTCAAATTCTCTCACAAGACTAAAAAAAAATATATTTAAAAGTTATCGGAAGGTACTCTAGATCTTGAAACATCCTAAAATAGTAACATAACTTACTAAAAATATTATCTTTTGATTCAAACTAAAATTTAACCCCTAAAATAATTGAATTTTATGAAACCCTTTTGGAGCCTTGCCTTTGGCATTGGCTTAGATGTATAACTTGTTAACAGCTTTCTAATGACATTATAAAGCTTTCTAATGGCATTATAACTTTCGATGAGGTTTTCATTCTTTCCACTCTTTCTAATATTTTTCTTACCTCCATACCACTTGATTTCTCTCGATTTTGTTTCAGTATTCAATTACCATTGTCCTACATTAGTTTAAAATTGAGTCACGTCTGAGACATACCGTAATTCTACTTAAGTTGGAATGGTAACCTCTAAACAATGATATTAATGATTCTAAACATGTGATGCAGGCTGTGTTTTACTGTGGCTTATCGAACCTGTTCACCACATGGTGTGCTGGAGTAAAGGGACCCATCTTTGTGGCCTCATTTGCTCCTTTTGGCTTGGTTTTGACCACAATCTTGGAAATTATATTTCTTGGCGACGCTTTGTGCTTGGGAAGGTAATTTCTTTAGCAATATTTTATCATGTGGCTACCATATGCACACCAATGACCAATCTAGACCATCAAAATTGTGGGCCCCACTGTATTTGATATACCTCAAAAGTCGCACCAATCGGATGATCTTTACAATCTAGATTTGCCTATTGAATTTGAACCACCATTTTATTAATCATCAGTTTAGGGGCCACCAATCAGATGGTCACGATTGTGTGAGTAATATGATTTTTGGTGTTACACATCATCCGTCATGAGACCATGGTTTTCAGTCTGAATGAAAGTACACGCTTTCCACCTATATCTTGGATGAGTCCCATTTTTCCTACTCTCAGGACACTCAAACTGCACCAATGTAATACAGAAAGTTTGAACAGCTTGTTTGGACAACTGGGGCCATGCTTTTTATGATCCAAATTGTGGTATGATGGGCCTCACTCTGGATTGCCCGTTCTATACAAAATCTCTGAGATTGAAAGATCCTATCAGTAAAAGATTGGGTTTTCTTATGTTTGAATGTGGATATATTGAACACTGTTTTCACACATTCCTTTGAATTTTTGCAGTATTGTTGGATCCATCATGGTAGTTTTGGGCCTATACATTTTTCTATGGTCCAAATCCAAGGAGGACAGTTACGACACAGTGGACCCATTGGACAAAGACGATTGCACCACTGCCTTGTTGGTATAAACCATACTTCAGGACTCACTTCGTGGTTGTGTATTTAAAGCTGAAATTCCAGCGCGTCCTCTCATTTGTCTAAAAGTGAAGTTGCTTATTTTGAAGGAAGGATTGCCTTACAACAGAAGACTGTAATTTTGATTTCTTCCTTGTCTAACCAGTGTAACCATTAAAACGATTGATTAATTCTTTCTTTTAATTCTTTCTTTTATGTTGTTTTCATGGAAATTTTTCAAGGAAACCAAGTGTAAAGGTTCTGTGTCTAGAAAAGCACAGAAAATGTATTAAATGTTGATGAGTTCAAATGCACTGCATTTTTATTTTTTATTTATTAGAGCTTCTTCTTCTTCTTCTTATTTTATTTTACTTTATTTTGCACGAGTAAATACCACTCATTGCAAGAAGCCCATTTGGAAATTTAGATGGGCCATTGGATGGGGGGTGTGGGTGGGTGCGTGTCATAGGGTGCTTTTGCTAACACCACCTGAATCTACTTCTGGCAGCTTCTCTTATTACAAAATAGAAGCTATTCTGAGGTGGAGAATGGATTCTATTTTGAAAGAGAAGCTGCCATCACTTGAGCCAACAAATCCTGGAATTTGTAAAAATATCGTTCTATAGACATGAGAGAGAGAGCCTCGATTTTCGACGTGTGGACAGCCTAATAATTGATCTGCACTACACATCGAGTCCACGATGGAAAAGTGAAATCGATTACAGGATCCTAACGCCCCAAACATTGCACTAATTCTTTCCTAGCCGCGCGTGGATGGAATGTTTCTAGTGATTATACATAGACGGCGAGATGTAAGATCCACCATCAATATCCCTTGGTGAAAAATGATCACTGGTTTTGAATATTGTTTGGTCATCCATCAATGCTAAATTTATATTCCAACGACTATTATCACTATATTTGACTGTTGTTGGTGTATTATTGTTAGATCCAACTCTTGATCGTCCAATAATGAGATCCCACCATTGGTCATTACAATTAGACCCCACCACCAGTTGTCCATTATCACCCAATCATACGATTGATCTTCTATTTTGCTTAAATCTAACCATTGATCTTCCATTATCGTGTTCTTTTATTTATTTATTTATTTATAGAAAAGGCCGAAGCCTTGGAAATTCATTGATCACCTGAATTTACAGACATTCAGGAGGGCCCCACAAAAAGGAAAGGCAGCCTCTCCTATCATATACCTCAATAAAGAAGAGAAAAACAGGGCTGATGAGGAACACAGCAAAAAGAAAATAGAGGAAGAGAGAGGAGCTGCACAAGAGAACAACAGAAAAGACAAACCAGCGACTCTATCAGTGGCACCTGAGGGCTCCAAGAACTGCATTATCTAACACTAAAGCCCCTCTGACTGGCCTCAGGAGCTGAGCGCTACAGAAGAAAATTCTGTCTGGACACCCTTCACTGGCGGTACGAGCAAGAGCATCGGCCACTGCATTCCCTTCTCTGAAAGTATGGCTGATCTTCCATTATCATTATATCTACTCATTAATCATCATATCATTGATTGTCCATTATTACTATATATGACCAATGATCTTCTAGCCTTCCTAGACCTAACAATTAGTCTCTCATCAATACAAGGTTTGATCATTTGATCAATCATTATCAATGGGACTAGCCATTAATCATCTGTTATAATGAGTCTTAATTAAGAATGGGTTGTCCATTATCACTAGATTCCATCATTGATCATCCATTATCAATAGATCTGACCATTGATCTTACGTTATCATTAGACCTAACAATCGTACATCCATTATTGCTGGATCTAAACGTTGATTGTCCTTTATCACTAGATGTGACCATTGATGTTCCTATATTACTAGATTTTGTCTATTGATCTTCCACCATTGCAAGATCTTACCATTAATATTTGTCCATTGTCATAAGATCTATCCATTAATCTCGCAGATGAAACCATTGATCTTCAACCATTGATAGATCTATCTTTGAATGCACATCGAAACTTTGGCCACACTTTATTGTAGGACCCAGCGATTGATTATCCATTGTCATCATTGATCGACAAGTCTAATTAAGTACCAATATCTGTCGATCAATCCCTGATGGTTTATCCATTAGGGGGTGGTCAATTTTGGGATTGTGTAGGAACATTGTGCCGCCAATTCAATCAAACATGAGGTGGAGATCTCCCTAGAGCCTTCATAGCGTCCCTTTTTTGTCTAGTCCCTAAATCCTTAGCTCCGAAGAAATTCTCCGACTTCAGGCTGATCAGCCTATGCAATTGCATATATAAAAATTTACCTAAGCTGATATCCTCCAGACTTAGTGTGGTGCTACGAAAGCTCGTATCACCTGAACAATGGGCTTTTGCTCAGGGTCGATTCGTTGTTGAAAATATTGCTATCACCCAGGAGATGATTAGGGATATTAATAGAAAGGTTAGAGGTAAGAACATTGTTCTTAAGCTAGATATGGAGAAGGCTTATGATAGGGTCGAGTGGGGCTTCCTTAAAAAAGTCTTGATGTAGTTTGGATTTAGTGATTCGTGAATAAGGCTGGTTGATAGTTGTTGGGCCAACGTTTGGTTCTCAGTTCTCATTAACGGGGAATCAGCGGATTTCTTCAAATCAGATAGAGGGCTCTGCCAAGGAGATCCAATGTAAGGCCCGTATCCTAAACCGTACTGTAGCTGAGACCCTCGTGATCCTCCCCGTCGAATTCTGGCAACCTGCGACCTGTATACGGCATTTGCGCGTGACCCTAAGTAGCATCTCGTAGATCTGAGTCGACTCGATTCGAAATTTGTAACCTAGCGACCGTTCCGTCTCTGCGGTTCTAACGTTGCGTCTCACACTCTAATGCGATACCCAGGCTAAGAGTTGTAGGCCCGCGTTTATCTCGAGGAAACGCCGCGTGTTACAAATTTTGAGAGAACTCTACCACCTTTCATCAATCAATCTAGTACTAGTCAAGTACACAACCTATACCTCTCCCATCCCTTTCTTACCAACAAGACAAGCAACCCATACCCCATACCACCTCACCCCCCAAAAGTCAACTAAAGCCTATACCTTTCATGTCACTTTCTCTTACAACACCCATCCTTCACTCACTCCATCCCATCTTCATTCTCTATCATTTTTTCAAGCATTCCAAGGAGAGAAGATTAGCCAAGCGTGTGGCCCACTTTCCTACCCCCAAATCTCACCATCAAACCCTTCAATCTTCATCATACTCCATTAAAGAAGGAGCCAATGAGCTAAAGAAGCCAAAAATCCAAGAAGAAGTGAAATCGGTGGGTGTTTATAGGACTAGATTTATGATTTTGATGATGGGCCAAGTAGGGCCTACCAATTGATAGTATGGATCTCACTTTGGACCCTAGGTGTGGCCAATGACCCACCATGATTCATATGTTCATCCCATGATGGGTCCATTCTCCATGGACTCCATCATGATGTTTATTTTATTGTAAGAAGGTCATCTAGACCTTGCATTTGATTAGTGGGATAGGGACATCCACCATTGATTTTAATGATTTGAGGGCCCACATAATTTGGGACCCATCAGATGTATAAGTGGCATCCACGCTGTCCAGATCAGCTGGGCATGGGACCCACCTTGGTCTATGTTTAATCCAGGCCATCTGTCTAGAAGGCCTGGACGATAGAGGAACCAGATATCAACTGGTCTCCCAGCTGCTAGTGGGCCACGTGTACGTGGACCCACCCTGATATATGTATTTTATCTTCACCATCCATTTGTGGACGGTGGGACGGAAGTGAATTGGCTGGTGTACTTCACACCAGCAATATAACTGCTACATTGACGGATCCGGCACCCATTCACCAGGTTGATCCGGGATACTACAAGGAGGATTTCAAGTCATCGGTCGATTCATAATGAGTATAACCAAAAGCATAACCCACAAACAATAACCACAAGAACACCACCACAAAATCCACTATGATAAAAAACTTTTGAGTACAATGTGATAGAAAAGGAAAATACAATGTAATAAAAGAAACAAAACTCCAGACTACGGCTGCGTCCTGACGTCACCTGCATGCATCAATCGTGCATAAGCTTATAGAAAGCTTAGAGGGTGGTGTAAGTGTGTGCGCAATATAAACGTGCTCAAAATGCAAGGTAAGAGTAATGCAGAATTATGGCGATGAGTACATGAATGCAATCAGCCGTACCAAGGTTGTGCGGTGTAATATATGAATGCCATCAGCCATAATAAGGCCATGCGATGCGAGATGCAACTTAAGCATGCCAATCCTTATCATGTATCAGTACAGTTCTCATTCTGGATAATCACCGGGGTTTAGTACATTCCAAATGACATTGTCGCTCTCCTAGTCGCATAGTCCAAGTGAGCGTAAGAAACCTCACTATTCGCTTGACCAATATTCTACCAATACCTATCCGGCACGTCGATAGCGGACTCATTCACGAGCTAGTCAAACTCAGCCTAGTAATGCCCCCTATCCTCGGGCGAGTAAGGCTATACCCCTTTCCAACTAACCACGGTACAATGGGAGATGCGGCCTCCTGGTATTGGGCCCTTATGCGCTCATATATCCACTCGGTCTCGACATCGGAGTCATCCACTGGTACCATCGGGTTTAGAAATTTTCACCCAGGGACATCTATAACGCCCGTATGCTAGAACCAAATATTTCCAGATTTGCCCCTACCATCCACGATGTGTCCGTGAAGGCTATAGCCCTGATGTCGCTAGGGCATATAGTAACTACAATCACACAAATGCAAGTGCATGAATCATACTATCAGTCATGCAACAGTCCTGTGTGTACCATGCATTTATATGGGGCAACTCCGCTTATCAGGAAGCCCATAAACAGTCCGCCCGAAGGCATATGCTATGATCAGTCACTTCTCATATCAGGCATACATATGATGCGTATGATCATGAATCATGGATCTCTGCTATACATGTTATGTGGTGATGGGCTCTGATCAACATGAAGATGGGCCTAGACGGCCTATATACTACAGACATGGGCCTATTAATAGGCCTTAGGGAGAGTCGTAATGCGGACATTTAACCAACATTAACCTTACAATGTGGACATCAAACCATCATTGCTCCCAAGGCACTGCCGCTATAAGGGTCAACACATAAATCATGGAATGGGCCTCATGCATGGGTCTCGTATACATATATTAAGGTAGGCCTCAATGACGGGCCACAAATGCATCCACATGGGCCTAGTCACATGGGCCTTGTATACATCACAATGGGCCTCATAAAATGGGCCTTAAATTATCTCCAAAACAGTTGGACAGCTGGATGAAACACATACATCATGATGGAGCCCACGCTAATAGAGGGCGTGGTTTACAATACATACATAAGTGGGGCCCACCAAAATGCTCATTTTCCACCCAGCTTAAGGCCCAATATAATGTTTATTTTCTACCCAACTAAGGCCCAACATAATGTTTATTTTCCACCCAACTAAGGCCCAACATAATGTTTATTTTCCACCCAATTATTCATAGGGTCATGTGGATCAGGTTAGAGCCCACTGAAATGTTTATTTGACGTCCAACCTGATCACAGGTCCACGCAGGAAGGGAGGGCCCACCGAAATGATTATTTTTCATCTAACCTGTTGAGCAGGGAGCCCACTGTAATGTTTATTTAACGTCCAACTTGTTTTTAAGGGCACCTGGATGGGGGTGGACGTGGGGCCCACCGAAATGTGGTTCACAAATCCAGCCCATTCATTGTGTGTGTCCCACAAATGGAAGGGTCCAATTCAAGTTTCAATCACATCCAAAACTCAGGTAGGCCCCACCAACGATTTTTTTATGTTTTAGGCATGTCTTCACATGATTTTAGATGGTATGGCCCGCCTGATGGGGCCCACAGCTGGGGCCGTGAGCCCCAGCCCGCCCGTCCGTCCGTCCGGACGTCCAGCGCAGGCAGCGCCTGCGCCTGTGTCAGTGATGGCAGCAGTTGCTGCTTGTTGATTTTTTTTTTTGAAAAAAAATCTTCTTTCTGTGGTTTTCCAAAGGCGGGGCCCACATCAGCAAGATCCACACCATTTATTGGCCCCTGTGGCTCGCTACAAGTCTATCGAGACCAATATTGAGTAGTTTTCTGATATACAGAAGCATCGGGATGGATTTCAATGGTAGAAAACTTGTTCGCTATGCTATGGCCCACCATCAGCTCATATTGAGATCATTTTTCGGCTCAACGCCTAAAATGATCTGAAGAAGAGGATGGACGGCTTGGATTACATACAAGCATCAAGGTGGGGCCTACATGAGTGGCCCACCTCTCCCTTCTCTCTTTTTTTTTTTAAGAACACAACGGGCTCGCCCGTTCAGCGTCCAGTGACGCTGGACGGTGTGGATAATCACATGCCTTGTGGTGGGTCCCACATGGACGTGGCCCACCAAATATATACATATAATATATATATTATATTATATATATATAATACATATTATGTTATATAATATATATATATATATGTTATATAAAATATAACATATATATAAATGTACAAAAAAAAAATGCATTGGGCCCATCCAAACAGTGGATGGTGTGGATCATCACCTATAATAGAGTGGGCCACACCGTCTAATGTAGATGGACGGGGGAGATGTAACACATATTGGTGGGATCCACACCATTATAAAGAAAGAAAGAGAGAGAGATAGAGAGAGACATACGGTGAGATAGAGGAACCCCGCCACTATGGGCCCTCTTGATTAAATCACATACATCCAAATGGGTCCCACCAACAAGTGGGCCCTAAATTTTAAAATAATGACAAATCACCCACCTTATCTTCCTTCTCCTTACTCCCTTGGACTCCTTAGCTCCTTACCTTCACTTTTAATGGAGGTTGATGAAAGATGAATGGTTGAGATTGGAGATGAGTGGGTGGGCCACACTTGGGAGGGAGAGAGTGTGTTGGATGTGTGGAATTTCTCATGGGATTTGGATATTTGCTAGAGAATGAGAGAGAGATAGAAATAATGGGTGTAAGGATGGATGGAGTGGTGTTGTAAGGATGGGAGATAGATGGGTATGGGTGAGTTTTGAAATTTTGTAAAAGAAGTATGGCCTTAGTTGAAAATGAAGTAAAAGAGAAATGGTGAGGTGGAAAGATGGTGGACTTTTAAAAAAAGGAGGGAATGGGTGTAGTACTTGATGTATGGGATGCATTTATGGTTAATTGATGGGACTACTTGTAGAGATTCCCTCGAAATCCGCAATGCACGGTATTTCTTCTGAATAAACGCAGATCGGCATCTTCTTGCACAGGTATCGGTTCGGTGCGCAAGTCACGGCGTTGGAACCGCGGCGGTCCGCCGTCGCTATGATATAACTTTCGGATCAAGCCGACGTCGGTGCGCGGGACTGTCTTAGGATCGTGCACAAACACCGAATACGGTGCGAAGGTTGCCGGAATTTGGCCAGGAAGGACCGCGGAAGCTAACAAGACGGATTAGGACACGGGTCTTAGAGCTCTCCCCTCCAAATAAAAATTTCATCCTCCAAATTTAAACAATCATCACAAGAAAACATAAATCATAATAGAAGAGGAAGCAAGGCATCGCCATATAAATATCGGAGACAAGATACAACATGTAATCAATCATCAAAGAGATGGGGATAGCGCTCTCGAATCTCAGCCTCGTGTTCCCAAGATGCCTCATCCACAGAATGGTGATCCCACTGAACCTTCACCAAGGGGATGACCTTGGTCTGGAGGACTTGCTCCTTCCGATCAAGGATACAAACTGGCTACTCAATGTAAGAAGCGTCCTCACGAACCTCCAACGGCTGCCAGTTGATAACAAGAACTACGTCTGACCCGCACTTCCTCAACATAGAGACGTGGAAAATGTTGTGGACGCCAGACAACTGAGATGGTAAGGCAAGCCGATAGGCCACAGCGCCAATGAGCTCAGTGATCTCGAAAGGTTCTATGAATCTCGGGGCAAGCTTGCCCTTCGCTCCAAATCGAACTACGCCCTTCATGGGCGAGACCTTGAGATACACGTGGTCCCCTACATCAAACTCCAAGGGACGACGCCGGCGATCAGCAAAACTCTTCTGTCGAGCTGTGCGCATCCTCTGCCCGATAATATCAATAACCTTTGATGTCCCCTGCACAAGCTCGGGACCTAGGATACGCCGCTCTCCAACCTCGGTCCAACAACTCGGAGATCCGCACGGTCTCCCATATAATGCTTCAAAAGGAGCCATGCCAATGGTCGCCCGATACCGTTGTTGTATGCGAACTCGGCCAATCGCAGATGCTCATCCGCCTACCACCGAAGTCAATCACGCAGTTCAAGCATATCCTCAAGGATCCGGTTGACCCTCTCGGTCCGGCCATCGGTCTGCGGATGATACGCGATGCTGAGCTGCAAATCAGACCCCATTGTCATTCGAAAGCTCCTCCAAAATCGAGACGTAAACCTCGGGTCTCGGTCGAAATGATCGAGACAGAACGCCGTGCAGCCTCATAATCTCCTCAATGAATAGCCTCGCAAGCCGGTCCAAAGGCTAAGTCACATGAATCGTAAGAAAATATGCCAACTTCGTCGACGGTCCACGACAACCCGGATGGCGTCATGACCGCGCCGAGTCCTCGGCAAACCCATAATAAAATCGTGATACGTGCTCCCACTTCCACATCGGACACTCAATGGCTGCAAAGACCAGGGGGTCTCCGATGATCGGCCTTGACACGCGGCATGTGTCACACTCGGCCACAAACCGACAATTTGGCGCTTCATCCCCGCCCAAAAATACGCCTCCTCATATCACGGTACATCTTCGTCGAGCCGGGGTGGATAGAAAATCGTGATCGATGTGCCTCGGTCATAAGATCTCTGCGTAACTCAGAAATATTGGAACACATAATCGACCTCTAAAGCGAAGTCCACCATCGGCACCAATCTGCCAATCTGTCTGACCCTCGGATGCCGCCTCGCTCGGTAATCCTGTAACGACTCATCTGTCCGAGCCTCGATCACCCTTGCGACAAGAGAGGGTTGAATCGACAAGCTCGATAAGTGAACGATAGAAGGCTGCAGACCAAAATCAAAGTCGTACTCTGCTATATCCTCGAGCATCCTCCACTCGAATCATCATATGTGCCATAAGTCCTCGTGGCTGACGGCTGAGGGCATCCGTCACCACATTTGCCTTGCACGGGTGGTACGGAGGTCAAAATCAGTCCTTTAGAAGCTCCATCTAGCGTCTCTGTCTCATGTTCATCTCGACCGAGAAAATAGATACTTCAAGCTCTTATGGTCGGAGAAGAGCTCGAACCTAACTCCATAGAGATAGTGTCTCCACACCTTCGGTGCGAAGGCTGCCAACTCTAAGTCATGCGTGGGGTAGTTCACTCATGAACCTTGAGTGACGAGACACAAATGCTACAGGTCTGCCGTGCTCTTCAGGACAGCACCCAATCCAATACGCGAAGCATCGGTAAATACCACGAATCCATCACTCCACGAGGGAAGAGTGAGGACAGGAGCGGACGTCGGACAGTCCTTCGACTCCATAAATGCTCGCTCATAGCGTCACTCCAAATAAACTCCGTGCCCTTCCGAGTCAACCTGGTCGGGGCTGCAACACGGGAGAAGCCCTCAATGAAACGCCGATAATATCCCGCTAAACCAAGGAAAGTGCAGATCCGGACACGTTCGTGGGTTGGCCCCACCGACGCACCGCCTCAACCTTCGAGGGGTCCATTGCGACACCCTCCCTAGTCACCACGTGACCGAGGAATCTCACCTCCTCTGCTAGAACTCACACTTCTCCACTTCACATATAGCTGGTGGGCACGGAGGGTCTGCAAGGCGATCTCTAGATGCGCATATGGTCCTCACGGGTCCTCGAATATGTCAGAATGTCGTCAATGATTACCACAACAAACTGATCGAGATACGGACGAAAGACCTCATTCATCAATTGGTCAGTCCAAAGGACATTACCTAAAACTCAAAATGACCATAACGCATCTTGAAAGCCGTCTTTGGGATGTCCTCCTCTCGGACCCAAATCTGATGATAACCGGAACGTAGGTCAATATTCGAAAAGAACTGTGCACCCTGCAGCTGATCAAACAAATCATCTATCTTTGGGAGCGGGTACTTGTTCTTGATCGTGCCTCGGTTGAGCTCAGGGTAATCCACGCAGAGCCTCAACGAGCCATCCTTCTTCCCGACGAAGAGTACCGGCGCTCACCAAGGCAAACTGCTCGAACGAATGAATCCCAACTCACATAACTCGTCCAACTGACGCTGCAGCTCCCTCAACTCCATCGGTGCCATGCGATACGGGGCCTTCGAAATAGGAGCGGTACCGGGCACAAGATCGATCTGAAACTTAATATGCTGACGAGGCGACAACCGCCGAATCTCTTGGAATACGTCGGGGAAGTCACAGACAATCGGCAACTAATTAATACAAGCGGCAATAGGCTCCTCAATGGCATAGGACATCAAGCAAGACAATGGCTCTCCTATGGGCTCAACAACAAACTGAAACTGCGGCAAGCCTACTATGCAGATGTGATTGTCCTTGCGAAATAGTCCAAGATGGCGTGGTACTCGGCAAGCAAATCTATGCCCAAGATAACATCAAAATCTGACATCGGCAGCACGTATAAGTCGGCGGGTAAGAAAATCTCTCCCACTAACACGGGGCAAGATGAACAGAAACGACCTAATACTATAATCTTCCCCAAAGGTGTCGATACAGTCAACCCCTCGCGAGCAGACTCTGTCGGCAATCTAGACGATCGAAAAAAATCCTCAGATATGAATGAGTGTCACGCACCAGAATCAAATAATACACATGTAATACATAAAGAGACAGGGAGGGTACCCTTGACGACCCCTCTGAATGACTGTGGGTCCTACTGAGTTGCATTGAACCTAGCTTATGCCGGATGGAGAGGTACATGTCCCCTCTGAGGTCACTGCTACTACTTTTGTTGCTGTGGCGGCCTATACTAGTGTCTCGACTACGGTTGGGGCCTTTGCGGTGGAGGTGACTGCGATAGCTACTACTGCTGTGAAGGCTGCTGAGGTGCTCTTGGCTGCTGTTGGTGGGGGTGGGGGCACTCATGCCTACGGTGCCCTATCTCACTACATCCAAAACAAGTCCTCGTGAATGGCCTCTTGGGTGGTGCTAGAGGTGCCGTTGTGACTCGACAGATCACATGCCTCTCCTACTGACGACACTACTATTGTTGGGAGCTACCGAAGGGGACATGCCTCTTCTAGTCTCTCCTTTGATCTCGATCACTTTGGTGTCGGCCCACTTAGCCTCATAAATTTAGGCCCTTCGTACTACTGCCTCAAAAGTCGACAGCTCATGCCCAATAACACGGCCTTAGAGACTGTAACGTAAGCTATTCTCAAAATAATAGGCCATTGTCATATGGTGCAAATCGGGACAGCCACGTACTGAGCCACGGTCATGTCTCCTTGCACCAGAGTCTCGAACTCTAGTGCCCTCTGACGTCGAATATGGTCAGGGAAGTACTGCTCCTCGAATCGATCTACAAAATCATCCCATGTCCAGACGTAGTCGGGTCCTGCGACGCGAGTAACCGAGGTCCACCAGTGCTCGGCCTCGCCCTGAAAAAGAAATACCGCCAATCGAACTCGCTGCTCGGTCGTACATGACATGGTATCAAAAATCTTCTCCACATCGGAGCGCCACCTCTCGCCTACAGATCTGGCTCACCCTTGAAACGCGGAGGGTCAAACTGCCGGAACTCTCGAAGTAGGGCACTCGCGCGCTCTTGCTCTGCCTAGGCCGGTGAAACAACCGGTGTCTGCTCTGCCCCTGGAGTGCCATCACAAGCTGCAACATCTGCTGTAATTGGGAAGCACTCACAGATACGGTCGGATCCGCACCGGTCTCTGGTGGAGGACCAGCATCCTCGGGATGGGCGGTATGAATCTCTGGTAGAGGAGCGACAGGCTGGGCAGTAGGAATCTCCGGTGGTGGAGCAGGGTCGTAGGTGGTAGTGCGGGAGCCGCAGTTGGTGAGCTGAAGTATCCGGTGGTGGTGCGGAGTCGATCGGGTCACTCTCCGGGCGCCATGTCTTACAGAAAGAGCGAAGGTGCCTATCAACTTAAAGGCTCGAGAAGGTACGCACGTTAAGGGTCCGTAATAAAAGATTGCTAGGCTATCCGAACTTAGGACTTAAATCATTCACGCAGACATGTAATGTTGTTCTTGGTTATTCTCGAGTTATGCTCTGATACCACTGTCACACCCCGAACTCGGAAACCGGCTCACAAAATTTTCGATCGCCGAATCCGCGCCGAACCTCCGTAGAACTCCATTTTCGGATCCCGGCACCCATTCACCAGGTTCCGATCCTGGGATACTACAAGGAGGATTTCAAGTCATCGGTCTGATTCATAATGAGCATAACAAAAAGCATAACCCACAAACAATAACCACAAGAACACCACCACAAAATCCACTATGATAAAAACTTTTGAGTACGATGCGATGAAAGGGAAAATACAATGTAATAAAAGAAACAAAACTCCGGAAGCTCGGTTGCACGCTCCAACTACGGCGAGATGATACTGCTGCGTCCTGGCGTCACCCGCACGCATCAATCGTGCAAAGCTTATAGAAAGCTTAGAGGGTGGTGTAAGTATGTGCGCAATATAAACGTGCTCAAAATGCAAGGTCAGAGTAATGCGGAATCATGGCGATGAGTACATGAATGCAATCAGCCGTACCAAGGCTATGCGGTACAATATATGAATGCTATCGGCCATAATACGGCTATGCGATGCGAGATACAACTCAAGCATGCCAATCCTTATCATGTATCAGTACAGTTTCTCATTCTGGATAATCACCGGGTTCAATACACTCTAAACGGCACTGCCGCTCTCCTAGCCGCATACCCAAGTGAGCGTAAGAAACCTCACTATTCGCCGCCAATAGTCCGCTAATACCTATCCAAGCACGTCGATAGCGGACCCATTCGCGAGCTGGTCAAACTCGGCCTAGTATTGCCCCTACTCTCGGGCGATTAAGGCGACACTCCTTTCCAACCGACCACGACACGGTGGGAGACGCGGCCTCCGGTATTCGGCCCTCATGCGCTCATATATCCACTCGGTCTCGACGTTGGAGTCATCCTCTGGTACCATCGGGTTTAGGGATTTTCACTCAAGGACATCTATGGCGCCCGTATGCTAGAACCAAATATTTCCGGTATCCCATCTAGCCATCCACGATGTGTCTATGGAGGCTATGGCCCTGATGTCGCTAGGGCATATAGTAACTACAATCACACAAATGCAAGTGCGTGAATCATATTATCAGTCATGCAACAGTCCTGTGTGTACCATGCATTTATATGGGCAACTCCGCCTATCTGGGAGCCCATAAACGATCTGCCCGAAGGCATATGCTATGATCAGTCACTTCTCATATCAGGCATACATATGACGCGTATGATCATGAATCATGGATACATGTTATGTGGTGATGGGCTCTGATCAACATGAAGATGGGATTAGACGGCCTATATACTATAGATATGGGCCTATTAATGGGCCTTAGGGAGAGTGACAATGCGGACATTTAACCAACATCATCCTCACAATGTGGACATCAAACCATCATTACTCTCAAAGGCAACTGCCGCTATAAGGGTCAACACATAAATCATGGAATGGGCCTCATGCATGGGTCTCGTATAAAAATATCAAGGTAGGCCTCAATGACGGGCCATAAATGCATCCACATGGGCCTAGTCACATGGGCCTTGTATACATCACAATAGGCCTCATAAAATGGCCTTAAATTATCTCCAAAACAGTTGGACACTTGGATGAAACACATACATTATGATGGAGCCCACACTAATAGAGGGTGTGGTTTACAATACTTACATAAGTGGGGCCCACCAAAATGCTCATTTTCCACCCAACCTAAGACCCAATATAATGTTTATTTTCTACCCAACTAAGGCCCAACATAATGTTTATTTTCTACCCAACTAAGGCCCAACATAATGTTTATTTTCCACCCAATTATTCATAGGGTCATGTGGATCAGGTTAGAGCCCACTGAAATGTTTATTTGACGTCCAACCTGATCACAGGTCCACGCAGGAAGGGAGGGCCCACCGAAATGATTATTTTTCATCTAACCTGTTGAGCAGGTACGTGGGCAGGGAGCCCACTGTAATGTTTATTTAACGTCCAACTTGTTTTTAAGGGCACCTGGATGGGGGTGGACGTGGGGCCCACCGAAATGTGGTTCACAAATCCAGCCCATTCATTGTGTGTGTCCCACAAATGGAAGGGTCCAATTCAAGTTTCAATCACATCCAAAACTCAGGTAGGCCCCACCAACGATTTTTTTATGTTTTAGGCATGTCTTCACATGATTTTAGATGGTATGGCCCGCCTGAGTTCTGTTTTCGGCTGAGTTTCTGGATGGACGGCTGGTCCGAGGGGACCCATCACCGTGAGCCCAGCCCGTCCGTCCGTCAGGACGTCCAGCGCAGGCAGCGCCTGCGCCTGTGTCAGTGACGGCAGCAGTTGCTGCTTGTTGATTTTTTTTTTTTTGAAAAAAATCTTCTTTCTGTGGTTTTCCACAGGCGGGGCCCACATCAGCAAGATCCACACCATTCATTGGCCCCTGTGGCTCGCTACAAGTCTATCGAGACCAATATTGAGTAGTTTTCTGATATACAGAAGCATCGGGATGGATTTCAATGGTAGAAAACTTGTTCGCTATGCTATGGCCCACCATCAGCTCATATTGAGATCATTTTTCGGCTCAACGCCTAAAATGATCTGAGGAAGAGGATGGACGGCTTGGATTACATACAAGCATCAAGGTGGGGCCTACATGAGTGGCCCACCTCTCCCTTCTCTCTCTTTTTTTTTTTTTAGGAACACAACGGGCTCGCCCGTTCAGCGTCCAGTGATGCTGGACGGTGTGGATAATCACATGCCTTGTGGTGGGTCCCACATGGACGTGACCCACCAAATATATACATATAATATATATATTATATTATATATATAATACATCTTATATAATATATATATATATATATATATATATATATATATATATATATATTATATAAAATATAACATATATATATATATACAAAAAAAAATGCATTGGGCCCATCCAAACAGTGGATGGTGTGGATCATCACCTACAATAGAGTGGGCCACACCATCTGATGTAGATGGACGGGGTAGATGTAACACATTTTGGTGGGATCCACACCATTACAAAGAAAGAGAGAAAGAGAGAGATAGAGAGAGATATACGGTAAGATAGAGGAACCCCGCCACTATGGGCCCTCTTGATTAAATCACATACATCTAAATGGGTCCCACCAACAAGTGGGCCCTAAATTTTAAAATAATGACAAATCACCCACCTTATCTTCCTTCTCCTTGCTCCCTTGGACTCCTTAGCTCCTTACCTTCATTTTTAATGGAGGTTGATGAAAGATGAATGGTTGATATGGGAGATGAGAGGGTGGGCCACACTTGGAGTTGAGAGAGTGTGTTGGATGTGTGGAATTTCTCATGGGATTCGGATATTTGCTAGAGAATGAGAGAGAGAGAGAGAGATAGAAATAATGGGTGTAAGGATGGATGGAGTGGTGTTGTAAGGATGGGAGATAGATGGGTATGGGTGAGTTTTGAAATTTTGTAAAAGAAGTATGGCCTTAGTTGAAAATGGGGTAAAAGAGGAATGGTGAGGTGGAAAGAGAGTGGACTTTTGGAAAAAGAGGGAATGGGTTGTTGTACTTGAAGTATGGGATGCATTTATGGTTGATTGATGGGACTACTTGTAGAGATTCCTCGAAATTCGCAACGTGCGGTGTTTCTTCTGAATAAATGCGGATCGACATCTTCTTGCCTGGGTATCGGTTCAGTCGCAAGTCACGGCGTTGGAACCGCGGCACGACACGGTCGTTATGATCTATGTTTAATCCAGGCCATCTGTCTAGAAGGCCTGGACGATAGAGGAACCAGATATCAACTGGTCTCCCAGCTGCTAGTGGGCCACGTGTACGTGGACCCACCCTGATATATGTATTTTATCTTCACCATCCATTTGTGGACGGTGGGACGGAAGCGAATTGGCTGGTGTACTTCACACCAGCAATATAACTGCTACATTGACGTCGGTAAGTTCTGTGGTCCTGATCATGAGGTATGTGTTATATCCAACCGTCCATCTGTGTGGTACCCACGTGATGTGTGGGTCTATCCTCACCATCCAGACCTTAGACAGTGGGACTCCATCGTGATGTGTGTTACACCCACGCTGTCCAGCAGCAATGGGGCCCACGTGATATATGTGCTTCATCCATATCGTCCATTTGTTGAGACGGTGCTGGACGCCCCTAATGTATGTGTGGTGTGTCTGCACTGTCCAGCAGGACTGGACGTGGGACCACCTAGATGTAAGTGTTTTATCCATGTCATCTTGTACGTGGACGGTGGGTCCCATAATGATGTATATGTTGTATTTCCACGGCGTCCAGCCACGTGGATGTGGGACCACTTTGATGAATGTGTTTTACAAGGGCCCATCTTTCACATACAAGGCCCACCTGCTATTGTGCAGGGCCCACCTAATGTATATGAGGCCCATGTGATGAGGCCTGTTGTGATGTATATGAGGCCCATGTGATGAGGCTTGTTATGATGTATATGAGGCCCATGTGATAAGGCCCATTGTGATGTATATGAGGCCCATGTGATGATGCCCATTATGATGTATATGAGGCCCATTGTGATGTATATGAGGCCCATTATGATGTATATGAGGCCCATTGTGATGTATATGAGGCTCATGTATAGGCCCATTGTGATGAATGAGACCCATGAGATGAGGCCCATTGTGATGTGTAAGGCCCTTGTATGAGGCCCATGGTGATGTATATGAGGCCCAATGTGATCTATGTGAGGCCCTTATGAGGCCCATTATGATGTGTATGAGGTCCATGTGATAAGGCCCACTATAGTGCATATGAGGCCCATGTGATGAGGCCCAACTGTGATGAATGGCTCCACCATGATGTATGTGATGATATTTATGATGCCCATCCATTTTCCTAGTTAGTATAAAGGCCATGGACCCCATTATAGGATATGTTCTAAATGGGCCACACCTTGGGAGCAGTGGTGGTTAAATGTCCACATTAAAGAGCAATGATGGTTAAATGTCCACATTGTAATCCTCCCTAAGGCCCGTTGTTAGGCCCATTCTCATTTCCTCTTAGTGGGCTAACCCAAATCGTTGGGCCCCCACTATTATTAGTATGTCCTATCTCACTTTAATGGGCTAACCCCAAACCATTGGGCCCCCATTGATGCTAATAGTATTATCCAAACCTTGAAGCCCACATTGCATGCTTACCAGGCCTCCATAAGGGAGCCCTCTTCATGACATGATGGAACGGGCGAGGAAACCCACTCCTTGTTCTTAGACCCATTCTTGATATGAGTAGGCCATCTAGACCCATCCTAGATATGAGGAGAGTACATCATCGCCGTCGAACATGTTTGTTTAACTTCATGATTCATGCCCATGCGCATCATATGTATGTTTGATATGAGAGCATATACCATTGGGCAGATTGATTATGGGACTCCCTGAGAGACGGAGTGGCCCCACATGAGCGCACAGTCGCGCGGGATTGATGCATGACTGGATAGTGTGACTCATGCACCTTACATTTGTGTGATATGATCACTGTATGCCCTAGCGATATTAGGGCTATGGCCTCCACTAGCATGACGTGGATGGCAGGATTGGACGCTAAAAATATTTTGGTTCTTGACATGGGGCGCGATAGATGTCCCTCGGTGAAAGTCCCTAAACCCTTATGGTATCAAGAGGTTGCTCCAACGTCTACACCGAGTGGATGCATGAGCGCTAGAGGGCCGAATACTAGGAGGCCACGTCTCCCACTATGTCGTAGTCGATTGGAAGGGGGTTGGGCCTTACCCGCCCGAGAGGAAGGGGCATAGCTAGGCTGAGTTTGATCAGCTCGAGGAATGAGTCCTTTATCGACATGCTAGATAGGTATTGGCAGACTATTGGCAGGCGAATAGTAAGGTCTCTTACGATCACATTGGACTGCGCGCTTGGGGGAGGAGTAGTCAATGTGTAGTGCACTAGACCCCGGTGATTGTCCAGAGTGGAACTGTGCTGATGCTTGATGTTCCAGAGATGAGCTGTACTGATATATGGTCCTTGAGGAGACTGGTATGATTGTGTTGCATCTTGCATATAACATTAGCCATGTATGCCTTACATCGCATAGCCATGGTATGGCTGATAACATTCATGGTCTTGCCAGCATGTTTCGGCATTACTCTGATATTGCATTCTGTGCACGTTCCTTACGCACACACTTACACCACCCTCTAAGATTTGTATAAGCTTATGCATGATCGTTGCATGTAGGTGACGCTAGGACGTAATAGTCGAGCTGAGGTAGGAGCGTGCGACTGAGCTTCTAGAGTTTTCGTTATCTATCTTGTATTTCCCTTTATGCATTGTACTCGAAGTTTTTTTTTATTATAGTGGATATGTGGTAATGTTCTTAGTTGTTGTTCGTGGGTTATGCTTATGGTTATACTTATTATGAAACAAATTCATGTTGAACATCCTAATTGTAGGATCCCAGGATCGGAACTTGGTATATGGGTGCCGGGTGCTGAGAATGGGGTACTACGGAGGCTGTCGGAGCCGGAATTGGCGATCGAAAATTTTGTGAGCCCGATTTTCGAGTTTGGGGCGTGACATCCGATATCTCCTAGCCTTTTCATTCTTGCTGCAGAGGTCTTCATCAGGGGGTTCGCGCAACTAGTCTCTCGGGGATTCTGTCATCCTTTCAAGTTATGTCAAGGCTACCCGCTGATCTCCCATCTCCTGTATGCAGATGACACGCTCTTGTTTCTGAACGGGGGATGCACATCTCTTCAAGAAGTTAACAGTTTTCTATCTTCATATCAAGCGGTTTCAGGGTAAAAGGTTAACCATAGAAAGAGCTCCTTTGCTTGCTCCAGAAAGTTGTCAACTACTAGGGTTAGGAGCATTGAGAGATATCTAAGGATAAAAAAGGCCGGGTCTGGCTCTATTTATCTAGGGGTCTCATTGATCCAAGGTAGGACTAGAAGATCAAATTTCCTATCGTTGGTGGATAAAGTGGAGGAGCGTATCAGTGGGTGGAAGGTAAGGTGCCTCTTGCAAGCTGGGAGGGTGATCTTGATCCAGCACATCTTAGGCAGTATTCCTATTCACACTATGGTTGCAGCTCAGATTCCAGCGCTTGTCCTCGTAGATCTTGAAAGGCGGTTTGCTAACTTCTTTTAGGGCTGGGCTAAAGGTAAGAAAAAACTTCATTGGTCTAACTGGAAGGACATTGCCAGGCTAAAAGCCGAAAGTGGTTTGGGCTTTAGAAAGCTCAAAGAGGTTATGATGGCCCTCTGCTCCAAAATGGCGTGGAATGTGAGATATGGTAGCGATTCTAGCTTATGGGCCTCTTTTTCTAGAGCCAAATACAAATCTGACGTCTATCTTGTAGTGTTAAACAGCACGTCTTTGTTTTCCTCCTTGCTTTGGAAAAGCATTAGGATGTTGCTCCCTTTCATAGAAGACAATGTTCAGTGGCTTCTAGGCCAAGGCCACTGCAATTTTTGGAAGGAGAACTGGTTGGGGTTGGGCCCGCTGGAAAACAAGGCTGACAGGCCCGTTCCTAATGGCCTGCTTTTGCTGCAAGCCTATGAAGTCTTAGGTCCGATTGGCCCGCTCCCGCCGTCCTCAGTTTTTGCATATAACGGATTATTGATTTTATCTTCCAAGCAGGTTTTTGTTTATCGGATGGCACGGGTTCATGCATCTGGCCCTTAGATCTATCGAGTAATTTCTCAGTAAAATCAGCATGGGAGTTGTGTCTCGATAGAAGCCATCGTAGAGTTTGGTCTAAATGAGAATGGCCTTCGAATATGTCGCCAAAGATCTCCTTGTTCATGTGGAGATTGAGGAAGAATGCAGTCCCTGTTGGCAGCGCCATAAAGCCTCATGGCATTCTTCTAGCATCCAGATGTGTCTTCTATGATGAAGGCCTCTCCTAGCAACCGCAAGAAGAATCACTTAACCATCCATTCCTTTCCAGCCAGCTCGATTCCTTGGTCTGGGATTACTTTGGGTCGATCTTCGGCTTATCCACCTCTAGGGGTCAGTCAGTGCAAGGCAGATTAAGCCATTGGTGGTCCTTGATTGATCCAAGAAGAAGTCAGCTGGCGTTGGTGGGCCTGCTGCCAAGTATTATTTACTGGGAGATTTGGAAGTCCAGGAACGCAGCGGGATTTAATAGGGAGCCCATCTACGCTTCGACCACGATTGCAAGGGTGAAGTGGACCCTTTCCTCGTTGGCTCAAGGTCAGCTTACCCCTAAGCGTCTCTCCTCATCTTTTCGCTTGTCTCTTAGGGAGCTAGGTATCGAAGCTCCCATCCACCCTAGGAAGCCCGTGAGTCTTGTTAAGTGGGCAAAGCCAAAAAAAAGAGGATGGGTTAAGCTGAATGTAGATGGTTCTGCAAATTGGAACCTAGGTTGGTCAGGAGGAGGAGGGAAATGTAGGGGAGATAAAAGAGATTTCCTTTTTGCATTCTCAACAGGCTATGGGGTGGGCTCGAACATCAAAGTTGAGCTTTGTGTTGTCCATGATGGTATTTACCATTGCTTGAACATAGGGCTCTTAAAAGTTGTGATAGAATCAAACTCAAAGCTAGTGATGGGTTGGCTGAATGGAGCTTCCTCCCTCCCCTGCTTGGTCATGGAAATATTGGCTCTCCAGGATTGATTCAACAAAGCGAAGGGACTAGTTCAGGTTCATGCATATCGGAGGGAGGTGAATGCTCCGGCAGATGGGATGGCCCGCCAATGTAGCGCTCTCCAAGAAAGCTCGCTCGTCTGGCTCCTTTCCCTCCTTCCCTCCCACATCAGGGGGCTTCTTTTCCTGGACATAGTTGGCTGGGATCTATTAAGCACTCCACATAGGAAGAGCCATTAGGGTTGCATTTTTTGGGTTTTTTCATGTTTTTCCCCATATTTTTGTCTTTCCTTGTCGTGGCTTATGATAGGCTTCCCCCTGGGCTTATTATACATTGGGGCAACTTGAATGTAGTTCAAGTGTATAGTCTTTTTCATAAAATGAATTTTTCATTTTAAAAAAAGGTCACATGTGTGAGCGAGCTGTTGGATCAAGCTGCTCCCATAAGTTCAAGTCGTGTCAAATCATGAGCTATTGGATAGTGAACTTGAAAATCGACTGTCAAGATTCAAGCGTGAGAACAAAAAAGAGGAGAAAACCAGTGAAACTGGATATTTTGGGGCAAAGTATATACACGGCCATGCTCCCTCTCCCACCTACTCTCTCCCTGCCAGTGAACCCCTCTCTTGCTATCTTGATCACGATCTTGATCTCGAGTGGTGATGGCGAACAGAAAACACATGTAATCTCAATCTCTCTCTCTCTCTCTCTCTCTCTCTCTCTCTCTCTCTCTCTCTTTAGTCGATCGATAAAGGATCCAGTGCTGATCTCCTCTATCTATGTTAGATCTAAGTCGTAATAAATTCCTAATTAACAAAAATAACAAAATTCTAACTCTAATAAAAATCCTAATTCTAATAAAACTCTTCTAAAACCTAATTTCTAAAAATAAAAATTCAAAATAAACTTTTGCAAGAGGAGTCCTAACATGATTACAAGTTATTTCTTAAAAAAGAAGAAAATCTAAAACTCTAAAAATAAAAAATATTACAAATTTTGGAACTACTAAATATAGTAATTTTTTCTTAAAAAATCATTTTTTGAGATAAAAGCGTGCGCTTTCTAACGAAATGGACATATGTGATCCACTTTGTGGATCAGTTCACTTCGGATGGCCTGTTTTAGTAAAAATGTATAGGTTGTGCGCCCCGTAACGATACCCACATCAAAAGTTATGATCAATTTATAGTACACCTTCTCTTAGTCCAACCATGCTAGGAATGTATCTGTGCCATGTTCTACATTAGGATTGGGGTGAAACCAAACAAATCTTCTAGTAAATCCTCCAATATTGAACACACTTGTGTTTCGTCTTCTTCAAGTAACTTTTGTCGTATAGAATGTCTATGCTAATGGTTGCTTACACTTCTCAAGACTAGCCCATTATAAAGCCATTTTGAATTCATAATAGTACAAAATTCTACACAAAGCAACCACTTCATGCTTTGATTGCCTCTAAATTTACAATAACATCCAATTTTAAGGTCTTGCAGTAATAACCCAATAACAACATGATTTGCATAATCCAATGTTGGTGTTCCAACACTGACAATTGCATATCAACACCCCAATACCAACAGTTACATATTAATGCCAACGTGGTCTTTGATTCTTTTTTAAAAAACCTTTAAAGGAGTTAAACATAAGTGTCAATCAAAATTGGAAACCACATCCAACCCAATTCGATCTATCATGGACACATTCAAGAAGTAACTGATGACAATGACTTTGTAAAATAAGGAAAAATTACAAAAAAGAAAGAGAAAAAAAATAATGACAAAAGTCTCTACATATTGCCTTAGTTAGTGATGTAGAGCAGGTTGCAGACACTTTCATGGCCAAGATGGACCAGAGAAGGCCCAATCAGAGGCGGAAGTGATTATGACCATCAGAACCCTAAAGCAATCATATCTCACAAACCAGAATGAGTTATTCGATGTACCATATATGATTTTGGGGTGGGAGAAGATACTTTAGCCAACCAACCCTGCTATGTCGGATTTCCCATGCCGAATTTATGAGATTTCATCAGATCGACGGTCGAAAGTCAATTTTAATTTCATTTTTACTATTTATAGTAAGTTTTAGTTCGATCGTAACTCTTGATCCTTTGAGCTTTAGGTGCCCAACATGAAAAGGCCTTACTATTTTTGGCCGAAAACCATGAAGTCTAGTAGAAATCATGACCATTTATAAATAGTAAGTTTACTATTTATAGTAAGTCATGTTTTTTTTTTTTTTAGGGAGTTCGAGTTGGAGTTTGATTCTGAAACTTCTTCCTAGATTAGATATCACTATTTAAAGGATTGTAAATTCGTTTTTACAATCAATCAAGATTATTTTTTTTTCAAATTTATTAGATTTTTTTTTTCTATTTTTCTATTTTTCCTCGTGGATTCGAGGAATCTCTATGAGGAATCCAAAGAAGCTCCGCGGATTCAAAGTAAATATCCCCTTGAGGAAGATGGTGATTTACCTCATCACATCCATCCCTGCATCAATTAGTCAGTATTGGATGCAATTCGATTTTTTGAAAACCAACAATTGCATAATCAATAGCTCTAACAACAAGTGTGGTATAAGACTTTGTTTCGCCCAACACCCCCCAAAACAAAGAATATATATATATATATATATATATATATATATATTCTCTCCAATTACTAAAGTAATTCAGCAAAACCAACATTACAAGGAACCGCCATCATTATTCTATCATTTCTGACCTTGGCACTAAGGTAGAGTCCCGCTGGATTGGCTGCCTTACTACTAACATGTTTAGATTCAAGTGTTGGGGCATTTCGATGACTACTGCCCCTTACTAGCGTTGGGTAGCTGAGCATGCAATCTCTGTTTCGTCGCCTTCCTTGCTAGCATCTAACCTACTCAATTCTAGCTAAAATTTTGTAGCATTCCGCCAGCTTGATAATGGAGCTGGATTGAATAATAGTAATAATGTTGATGATAATAATAAGTGTCCATGGTGAATAAAGGATATGCAAAGTTGTGCTAAAACAGTTGTATTGTGTTATATTGGAATGGCATGGGCCCCCAACTCTCCATTCTCTGCTAAATTTTATAGATGTAAAGAGCAGTTTATTGGAGATGTATATTGAAATTGATCTCTGTAATCTTCTCTTCATTGATTGGCTAGTTAGCAAACGTGGCTAATTACAGTTCTAACTTAAGACTAATTTGTGAGATTTTCTTTAAATTAACCAATCATCGAGCAAGCGCTTATGATTATATTTCTATCTTGAGAGATGTCATCATGAATTTTCATAACCAACTTGCTTGGCCAATCACGTTGCGCCATGTGTCTTTGTTAATCATCGACTTGGCTAATTAGAGCTCTTCGCTTATATGTTCATGTGTCTATAGCCACTCGACTTTTTCTATGCGTCATCCTGAAGCATCACCACAAGCTAAAATAGTGGACATAACTTCTTTTCTAGGCCACTACAGAGGGTAGGCACCTCTTGTGTAGTCGTGCATCAAGTAACAACTTTTTCCCAAGTGCGATACCACGTGTCTCATAGCAGTAACGTTTCTTGTGCTTCACAATCTCCTCTTATTGATCACATTGGTTGTGAGGATTTTTCCTTGATTTTTCATACAATGGTGTTGTCATGTGTTTGCTAGCCATCAAATCTAGTGTCACGCCCCAAACTCGAAAACTGGGCTCACAAAATTTTCGATCGCCAAATCCGGTGCCAACAGCCTCCATAGTACCCCATTCTCAGTTCCCAACCACCATACGCCAGATTTCGATCCTGGGATCCTACAATGAGGATTTTTCAACATACATCTATCTCGTAAAAAGCATGACCACAAGTTTACCCAAATTACAAAGACAACATCATCATCACATATCCACTGATAAAAAAATCTTTGAATACAGTACATGAAGGGGAAATATATATATCAAAAATCAAAGCTCCAGAAGATAGTTGTATGCTCCAAGTTCAATGTTGTGGCGACCTAACACCACCTGCACACATGTATCGTGCATAAGCTTATAGAAAGCTTAGAGGGTGGTGTAAGTGCATGCGATGCACGTGCCAAGCATATAAATATCAGAGTAAGTGGAAATACTGGTAATCTATAAATCATACAATATCAGAGTAATGCGAAAACATGTTGGTAAGTCCATAAATATCATCAGCCTTATCCAGGTTATATAATGCAAAAATATAATAGGCCAACATCATATGCTAAGGAAGCAATGTAGATCAACTATACAATACGAAGACATAGTAAGCCAAACATCGTATACTAAGGATTAAATACAATATGCAAATCCTGATAAGTCTACGATACCGTTAGGATCATCTAGGCCATATAAATGCTGACACATAGCAACCCAAAATGCCATATGTCGTGGATGCAGTATGCGGTGCGAATGAAATGACCAAGCTAGAGTGTGAAGTCGGGATGATAGTACGTAGTATCGCAGGCTATGGGGTCCATCACATGGGATTTCTATCCAAACCAGTCACATACCTAAATTTGGATAGTCAGACTCAATATGGTAAACTCCTGATCTCAGGTTAATCATGCGCCCCAACAGAAATCCTGGCCATTACGAAGGTACACATATCAATTAGTTGCGAACTATCAGCCCAAGTGGATAATGAATGAATGAATGAATGAGTATATTGCTGAGTATGTAACTCCTACTCAATAAGTCTACATATAAGTACCGTACATCTCTGGGATCATCACCGGGGTCTATTACACTCTACACCACCTTGCCGCCCCTATCTGAGCACACAACTGGGTAAGTAGAAGAGACCTCACTATCCGCCTACCAATATCGGGCCCGACTCGTCAATAGTGGACTCATTCCTCAGCTGGTCAAACTCAACCTAGAAATTGCCCCCTCACTCAGACAAGTAGGGTCACACCTCCTCCCAACTAACCACAACGCAGTGAGAGACGTGTCCTACTGGTATACGACCCTCACACGCTCATATATATCCACTCGATCTAGACGTTGGGGCATCTCCTGGCCATGAAGGTTTAAGAATTTTCACCCAGGGACATCTATGGCGCCCGTATGCTAGAACCAAACATTTTTAGTGTCTCATTTGGCCATCCATAACATGCCTATGGAGGCCACGGCCCTGATGTCGCTAGGGCGTATAATGGTCATATCACAAAATGCGAGATGCATGAGTCATACCATCCAGTCATGTAGCAATCCTCATGTGGGTAACTCTGTCTCTCAGGGAATTCCATAAACAACTTGCCCTATGGCATATGCAATAGTCAATTACATCTCATAACAAACATGCAGATGATGTATATGGACATGTATCATGATACTATGCTATCACGTACTCATAATCAGTATCGATAACTGGCACCGATAATCAGCATCGGCACTGATAATCAGCATGATAATCCATACCAATAATCGGCCTCGACAATCTACCTAACAAAGGGCCTAAGGGAAGGTCACAATGTAGACATTTAACCATCATTGCCCATCAATGTGGACATTTAACCAACATTGCTCCCAAGGAGTGGCCCACATAGATCCTAACATATAGTGGGCCCATGGCCTCACATAAGGGCCCCATATACATCACCATGGGCCTCACTCAAGGGCCTAGTACACATCACGATGGGCCTCGCTCATGGGCCATATATGCATCACATTGGACCTCACTCATGGGGCTCAAATATATCACAATAGGTCACATCCATGGGCCTCTCATACATCACATCGGGACTCACTCATGGGCCTCAAATATATCACAATGGGTCTCATATCTGGGCCTCAAATATATCACAATGGGCTGCAATATATGGGCTTCAAATACATCACAATGGGCTGCACATATGGGCTACATATACAACTCAATGGACTGCACACATTCCTAAAAAAAAATGAATCGTATCGAAAAATCATCTGGACCATACTACAACTAGTAGTGGAGATAATAATTTTTATTGTTAACACATCACAGGTCCATCGAAATTTTTATTTTCCAATCTGATCATAAGGTCACGAATACCTGAATTAAGAGGAAAAAAAATTCCATATTGGTCTAAAACTTCCGTGACCCCAAAAGAGTTTCAATGGTACACGTTCAATTCCCACTATTTTTAGCAGTGTGGTCCACTTGATAAATAGATCTGCCTCATTTTTAGTCTCAGCCCTTAAGACGAGCTTGCCGATTGGATGAACGGTTTGAATGTAACACATGACTCATGGTCTGGCCGCTATTGGCCCACCAGCAGATAGACGGCCCGGATTTAAGACATAAACATCAGCGTGGGCCCCACATAAGATAGACAGTGTGGATGTAAAACAGATGAGCTGCGTGGATGTGAAATAGGTGGACGGCGTGGACGGCGTGGAATACACCACATAAATCATGTGGGCCCCACAGAACTTGCTGACGACTGACTGCCAATAGATGGAAGGTGTTGATAAAAACACATACATCACGTGGTTTCCATGTGTGGGGCCCACACTCTTGGGCAGCATGGATAAAACACTTACATCATAGTGGATCCCATCATCCTTACTGGATGGTGTGGATATAAGATACATACATGCATCATGATAAGGTGGGCCCCACACGCAATTCATTAGCTAAATAGCTGGTTTGCACTAGCCAACCATGTCCAGATGATGGACAGTAGGATATAACACATGTATCAGGTGGTACCACCGTCCATGCATTAGACGGTGTAGACATAACACATACATCAAAGACGGGTCCACTGACACTGCTGACATCAATACACAGCCAATCCGCTTCATCTGGTGGGTCCATGTACGTGGCCCACCAGATATATAGAAAATATATATATATATATATATATATATCATATTTTATATATTATATTGTTATTATTTATTTATTTATATATTTTTATTATACATATCCAGTGGTCCCCACACATCCAGCGTCTGGACGTTGTGGAAATATAAAATATACATCATTGTGGGGCCCTGATCTGGACGGTCTGATGGCACATCAAGTGGGTCCCACATGGATATGGCCCACCCATAATGGGTCAGACGATCCACGACTGGACGGTGGATACCATATGTCCATCAAGGTGGGGTCCACATACACGTGGCTCACCATCTACATACACAAACATCGAAGTGGCCCCACATCCTAGCAATGGACGGTGGGGATAGAACATATACATCAAGGCCAGTCTCACCGTTTAGGGACTGGACGGTGGTGGGTTCAATACTACAGCAAGGTGGGTCCCATGTGCCAGATGCACCACGACATTAAGGTGGGCCCCACGTCATGGATCAAGCTGCCATTTGTATTTTTCCTTCATCCAGCGTCCCAGATGGGCAGCATGGATGGAACACAAATCAGGGCCCCACCTCCCAAGGCATGGATGAAAAACATACGTCAAGTGGGCCCATACAGCTTTGTACGAGGTGGATCAAGTGCACCACACACATCACAATAAAGAGAGAGATAGAGAGAAAGAGACATATGAAGGGGAGGAACCCTGTCACTATGGGCCCTCCCAATACAATGCATACATCAAGGTGGGTCCCATCATATGGGGGCCCTCAAAACACAATAATCAACGTTTGAAGAATCATAAAATCACCCATTGTTAGATCTTGGACTTCTCTTCCCACTCATGCGTTCTAGAGCTCCAAGGGATGAATTTCAATGGTTAAGATGAAGCTTAGAGGGTGAGATTGGGTGGTAGGAAAGTGGGCCACACAAAGCTTCTTTCTCCATGGAAGCATGGACGTCCACCTCTCTCATGGGTGTTGCTTAGGAAATGGGTTTGAGAAAGAGAGAGAGATGATGTAAGAGAGGGAGAGGGATGGTGAGTGATGGGTGTACTTGACATGTTTAAGAGAGAGAGTTGACTTTGGGGATGGGCGTTGTACTTAAGGATGAGATATGTACTTGACATGATTGATGTGATTGATGGGACATGTTCTTTTGGGTTTGCAAATGCGTGGCATTTTCCTCGAACTGAATGCGGGCCCACATCTCCTGGCCAGGGTATCGCATTGGCGTGGGAGACGCGGCATTGGAACAACGGCGACGGCGTGGGAGACATGGCATTGGAACAGCGGCGATGGCGTGGTCGCAATGATACAAGTCTCGGGCTGAGCCGACTCAGATCGACAGGATGCAACTCAGGGTCCTGTGCAAATGCCGATTACAGATTGCGAGTCGCTGAAATTCGACAGGGAGGACCGCGAGAGTCAATGGAACGGTACGGTCTAGGATACATGGTCTCACATTTGGCGAGTCAAATTGAGGAAAAATAGATATCTAAAAGTTATACAATTTTTGAGTTTATGAATCATCATATCTTGCCATGGGTATTATTCAATTTATGGTGGGAATTGACATCGATGCCCACTATGTATGTTGGACACGGATTGCCCGTTAGGGCATGAGCCCAAAAATGAGGTAGATTTAAAACTCAATTTGGCCGCATGACAGGAAAAATTAGGTAGGGAAATGCTCACTATTGAAATCTCCTTGGGGTCCACTGTGATATTTATATACCATCGAAAAAATTCATAAGGTCATTCCTACTGGGTTGAACTGAAGAAAAAATAATTATTAGCCTTATCCAAAACTTTGAAGGTCCTCGAATGTTTCAAAGGTGGATGTTTAATTCTCACTATTTCGTGTCATGTGACCAACTTGAATTTTGGATTTTCCTTGTTTTTGGGTTCATCTCCGAATATGGGATGGAAAAATAGATGAACCGAGTAGACTTATCGCAAACATCACGGTGGGCCCATCTAGTTAAAAGAAATTTGATACATGTGGTAGGAAGTTCAGGCCATCAAAAGGCTATGGTTAGAAGCAAGGTGGTTAGAAGCAAGGTGGGGCCCTATGTTCATGAGAAATCTACTATGTTTATTCATTTTTCTAGCTCATGTTAGAAAATGAGCCCAAAATTGAGGCAAATCCAAAACCCAAGGGGGCCTCATGACGATAAAATGTCGGTAGGGAAAATGCCTAACATTGAAACCATTCATAAGGTCATTACTAATGGGATGAACTGAAAAAGAATAAGAAATAAGCTTGATCCAAAACTTTTGTTGCCAAACAAATGTTTTAATGGACATTCAATCTTCATGGTTTCCTATCCTATTGTGTGGCACACTTGAGTTTTGGATCTACCTCATTATTGGGCTCATGTCCTAGAATAATATAGCAAAACATATTGAGAGATGGATTTCTCACAAACATCACAGTGGGCCCACATACTTTCTGAGCATAGGAATTTCCTTTAACGGAGTTGTCATGCAAACTGACGCAACGACGACCGTGGGAAAGTGATGTGGAAGATCACCATTTTTCTTAAGTGATTAAACCCTTGAATCCACAAGGTAGTTTTTTGAATCCACAAGAAAAAGAGATAAAACTTAAATAATCTACTTAATAATGTATGTAATGTGTATGTTTCTCAATTACACTAATAATAAAGAAAAAATAAACCAAAATTCATAATTATAAAAAAAAAATTCTAATCATGATAAAAGTTATCCAAAATACTTTAATGCTTAATTTGCAAAAAATAGAAAGTCTACATAAACCTTAATAGAAGAGTCCTACCATGATTGCATGATTGCAGGTAATTTTTAGAAAGATGGAAATCTAAAATCCTAAAAAAATTAAAAAAATAATAAAATTGAAAATCAGAATTACTAAAAATAGTATTTTTTTTCATAAAATTCTATTTTAGTTGAACGAACGAGGTTTCTTATGAAATAGATGACGCGACCCGGATGGCCTGTTACGATAAAGATTAATGGGTTGTGCATCCTATAACGATACCGGGATCAAAGTTATAGCCAATTTACGGTTCACCTCTTTTGATCTAGCCACACAAATAATGGATCTATGCAACATCCTACATTAGACCCCTCCCCTTGGAAAAATCTTGTCCTTGAGTTATCTAATAGACTGGGCTCATGATACTCATAAAGTTGTGATACATTGAACGTCTGTGAGATTTTCATGCCCTTGAAAAAAATCAACAATATAAGTGTTATCCTTGATTTTCTTTAGGATTAAAATATGGCCGATCTTCTTATTCCTCACTTTGTTATAGATCCTAGTAAAAAATCTCTCCTTGCGTAGGTGAACTAGTATGTTATCACCCACATCAAACATCTTCTGGCGATGATGTTTCTTAGCCAATTTCTTGACATTAAACTTGTATAAAGTTTTAGGCGTCAATGGGGCTAGCACAGCACACTGACTCATGCTATCCTCCATTTGACTCTTATGGGTCAGTTTTCTCACTTCTCCTTGTAAGATTTAACATTCTTTTAGATTGATTTGATAATGTCGGTGATTAGGCGAAATTGCCCCTGGGACTATTAATGTGGTGTTGTACATCTCATGTGGGGGCAATTCATTAAGAAGTTCATCGGACAAAATTTCATAGGACTCCTAGAATACTTGTTTCAAATTCTCATGATGTCTATGGGTTCTACTTTTTCTTTTCTTTTCAACTAATGCATTGATCTCCCCCGTGTTCTTAGATTTTTTTATGAAATCTTGTTCGGTTATAAGAGACTACCCATCCACTTTAAATGTCTTGGGTTGGTTCTTCATTCTCATAGGGGTGAGGATAATCTTTCTACCATCTTTAATAGAAATAAAATTACTATCCTAGCCTCTATGTGTAGCATCAACATGATATTGCTATGGTCAACAAAGTAACATGTGATAAACATCCATATCGACTATGTTACAAAATACTTCATTCTTATAATATTTAGCAATGGAGAAGGGAATACAACATTATTTAGTTACCTTTATTTCGCTAACCTCCTTGATCCATCCAATCATTTATGGATATGGGTATTTTTTTGTCTTCAGTTGCAAGTTTTCCACCATAATTTTTTTATATGAGATTCTCGTTGCTCATGCCACCTATGATCACTTCATAAATCCTTTGGTTCACAATGCACCTTGTCTGAAAGATATTGTATTATTGTAGATCAATCTACTCTTTCAGTGTGCTGACCTGTGATTCATCATTATCGGGTTGTGGCCTATGATTTAAGACCAGTGTTTGAACATGAACATGATGACCACAAGTTCCATCATTGATCTCATATTGCTCATCATTACAAACATGGGTTGGTCATAAAGCTTTTATCAAATGGTTGATTGTTACTTGCAGTCCTTGCATTGCTTGCCGATTCTCCCACTAAAAAGCGTCAAAACTACCTCTATCATAGGATTATTCTCTAGAGCACCATCCATGGGATTGTTTCTTATACCATCGTTAGATGCCATCAAGCCGAGGAAAATTCTCGCTCTAATACTAACAGATGCAGGGAAAAGCTTGGGAAAGTGACCTTATGCTGTACATTTGAGTTAGCTTAAATCAAGACTTGTACCATTACGACCGCACCGTCGCCGCGGTTCCGACGCTGCGTCTCTCGCACCGATCCGATACCCTGACAGGAAGATGTGAGTCGGCGTTTATTTCGAAGAAAACGCTGCGCGTTTGTAATCCCAAGAGAGTCTCTACAATATGTCAAATCAATCCCATCCATCACCTCATGTCAAGTACAAGCAACCCATGCTTTCTCTCTCCAAAGTCAACCCTTTCTCACCCTCTCTCTTACACACCCATGCTAGTCAAGTACACATCACCTCACCCATCACTCACATCCATCTCTCTCTCTCTTTACATCCCATCTCTCCCTCTCTCTTTCTCATTTCTCAACTCAATTCCAAGCAACCAAAGAGAGAGCTCACGTCCAAGCTTCTCCATGTGAGAGAGTGCATGTGTGTGGCCCACTTTCCCATCCCAAATCCTCCATCCTAGCTTTCGCTTCTCATCTTCAACCATCAAAGTGAAGCTTAAGGAGATCGGCATTTCAACGGACCGAGAAGATTGACCGGTGGGTGCTTCTATAGACTAGATTTTCATGTTCTTATGATGGGCCAAGTGAGGCCTACCGATCAATGGTATGGATCTCACTTCAGACCCTTGATGTGGCTAATGGCCCATCTTGATGCTTAAGATCATTCCATGATGGGGCCATTCTCCATGGATGTAAGACCCGTGTTCTAATCCGTACCATTTCGTTAGCTTCCGCGGTCCTTCCTGGCCAAATTCGCAACCTTCGCACCGATTCGTGTTTGCGCACGATCCTAAGCCAGGTCCCGCGAACCGGCACCGGCTCGATCTGAAACTTATGTCTTGACGATCGCGTCGCGCCGCGGTTCCAACGCCGTGACTTGCGCACCGAACCGATACCGAGGTAAGAAGATTGCGTTTATTTCCAAGAAACACCGCGCATTGCGGATTTCGAGGGAATCTCTACACAATAAGTCCCATCAATCATCATTAAATGCAACCTTATCTCAAGTACAACAACCCATACCTCTTTCTTCACAAAGTCAACTCTCTCTCTCTTCACCCATCCCTCCTTTACTCACTTTTCAAACAAACCCATGCCCCATTAATTACACCCATCACTCCATCACCTCATATCACTCCCATCCTCTCATTTTCTCTCTCATTTTCTCATATCTCTCCAAGCAACCCCAAGCCCCAAACGTCCAAGCCTTCTCTCCCAAACCACAAGTGTGGTCCACCTTCCATCATCCATCTACACCCTCCCATCTCTCATCCCCACCATCAAGAGTTCATCATCCTCCATCAAAGTTGAAGCTGAGGGGCATTGGAGTCTAAGGGACCAAGAAGAAGGAAGATAAGGTGGGTGAATTGCCATTATTTTAAATTTTAGGGCCCACTTGTTGGTGGGACCCATTTGGATGTATGTGATGTATTCAAGAGGGCCCATAGTGGCGGGGTTCCTCTATCTCACCTTATATCTCTCTTTCTATCTCTCTCTCTCTCTCTTCCTTTGTGATGGTGTGGATCCCACCAATATGTGTTACATCTACCCGTCCATCTACATTAGACGGTGCGGCCCATCTTATTGTAGGTGATGATCCACACCATCCACCGTTTAGGTGGGTCAAATGCTTTATATATGTAAATATATGTTATATTTTATATAATATATATAATATATATAATATAATATGTATTATATATATAATATAATATAATATATATATATATATTATGTATAAGTATTGGTGGGCCACATCTACGTGGGACCCACCACATTAATGTATTCATGCATGCCGTCCAGCGTCCCTGGCGACAGGTGATGTGTAAACTGACGTGGGCTGTGCTAACGGGCTAGCCAAGAGGAGTGGTGGCCACTCATACAGGCCCCACCTTGATGTATGTATGTGATCCACCCCGTCCATTCTCCAGTATTCTTTAGGCGTTGAGCCAAAATTTTAAGGCGATCTGATCCGGTGGGTCATACCATCTAAAACCATGTGAAGACATGCCGATCATAAAAAGGTACTCGGTGGGACTCACCTGAAGTTTGGATGTGAAACTGGTTCTGGACGGGTAGAACAGTGGGATACACATAATGGGCGGGTGGATTGTGAATCACATCTCTGTGGGCCCCAAAACAACAAAAAAAAAAAATTTAAAAAGGCCGAATGGCCTTGCTGTGCAAGGACCCCACTTTTGCCTGCTGTGGGCCCCCACGGTGATGAATTTCGATCATCAACCCCGAGCATTTGGTGGGTCCCCACGGTTCATCCGTTCACGCCAAAAGTCAGCTGTATATGGAACTCCGGTGGGCCACATCATTTGAAATCATGTGAAGACATGTCTAAAACATATAAAATCGTTGGTGGGGCCTACCTGAGTTTTAGATGTTGCCGAAACTTGGTCTGTACCGTCATTTATATGGGACCCACATAATGGGTGGACTGGATTGTGAATCACATCTCGGTGGGCCCCAAAACAAAAAAAAAATATAATAAAAAAAAAAAAAAAAAAAAAAACAGCAGCGCTGCTGCTGCTGCAGCGACGAGGGGCGGTCGCTGGGGCCTCACGGCTCCAGCTGTGGGCCCCACGTGATGTGTTTCGGACATCAACACCGAGCATTTGATGGGTCCCCTTTGATTATGGTCTGTCCCTAAAAATCGACCGTATACTGATCTCAAGTGGGCCACACCATCCAAAAATCAGGTGAATATATGCCTAAAACATATAAAATTGTTGGTGGGGCCTACCTGAAATTTGGATACGACTAAAACTTGGTCCGTACCCTCTGCCAAGTGGGACACACATAATGAGTGGACTGGATTTGGGGACCACCTCCCAGTGGACCCCCTGTCCATGTGAATATAATAATAGTTATTATAATAATAAATATATATATATATATATATATATATACATTTATAAACATGCATTACCATGGGCTTCCCTGGCTGTGTACACAGCTCCCCAGTCCAGTGGGCCCTACCCCAGTACCATAAGACCCTTTGAACGGTTGGGTGACAAATAAATATTACAATGGGCCCTACCTTGGTCCACGTAATTTTATGAACAATTGGGGTAGAAAATAAACATTGTGTTGGACCTTAGTTGGGTGGAAAATAAACATTATGTTGGGTCTTAAGTTTGGGTGGAAAATGAGCATTTTGGTGGGCCCCACTTAGGTAAGTATTGTCAACCGCACCCTCTATTAGTGTGGGCTCCATCATAATGTATGTGTTTCATCCAACGGCCCAACTATTGTGGAGATAATTTAAGGCCCATTATGGAGGCCCATCTTCATGCATTAGTGGTCCTTGTTGAGGCCCACCTTGATTTGTATTAGGCCCATATTATGAGGCCCATTGAGGCCCACCTTGTTATAGATATGGGGCTCATGTTAGGTAGCCCCTTTGATGTATTTGGGTCCTTGGGTCAAGGCCCAATTAGATGTATAAAAGGCCCATTACAATGTGTACTTCATGGAAGGCCATTCGTTGGGAGCGATGTTGGTTTGCGTCCACATTGATAATGTTGGTTAAATGTCCGCATTATAGCTCTCCCCACGCCCCCCCGATAGCCCCAAACTTGCGGTAAGCAGGCCGACTAGGCCCATCTCCATTATACCTAGGCCCCATCTCTTATTACATGTTTAGTATAGATGCATGATTCATGATCAGTCGCACCATATGTATGCCTGATGTGAGGAATGACCGATCATAGCATAAACCTTTGGATAGACTGTTTATGGGCTCCCCGATAGGCGGAGTTGCCTCATATAAGTGCATGGTATCTACAGGACTCATGAGTGATAGTATGATTCATGCACTTGCATTTGTGTGATTGTAGTTTTGTATGCCCTAGCGACATCGGGGCCATAGCCTCCCAGATACATCGTGGATGGCGGGATTGGAAGGAAATATTTGGTTCTAGATACGGGCACCATAGATGTCCCCTGGTGAAAATCCCTAAACCCGATGGTACCGAGGATGACTCCAACGTCGAGACCGAGTGGATATACGAGCGCATGAGGGCCGAATACCGGGAGGCCGCGTCTCCCACCGTGTCGTGGTCGGTTGGAAAGGAGTGTGGCCTTACTCGCCCGAGGGTAGGGGGCAATACTAGGGCCGAGTTTGACCAGCTCGCGAATGGGTCCGCTATCGACGGCCGGATAGGTATTGGCGGACTATTGGTCCGGATAGTGAGGTTTCTTACGCTCATTTGGGGTGCGGCTAGGAGAGCGAAGTGCCATTTGGAGTGTATTGAACCCGGTGATTATCTAGAATGAAAGCTCTTGATACATGATGAGGATTGGCATGCTTGAGTTGCATCTTGCATCGCTTGGCCGTATTATGGCCGATAGATTCATATCTTGCACCGCATAGCCTTGGTACTTGATTGCATTCATGTGCTCACTACCATGTTTCCGCATCACTCGACCTTGCATTTTGAGCACGTTTATATTGCGCACACACTTGCACCACCCTCTAAGCTTTCTATAAGCTTATGCACGATTGATGCGTGCAGGTGACGCCAGGACGCAATCGCAGCCATAGTCTCGCCGTAGTTGGACCGTGCAGACGAGCTTCTGGAGTTTTGTTTCTTTTATCACATTGTATTTTCCTTTTCTATCGCATTGTACTCAAAAGTTTTGATCTTAGTGGATTTTGTGGTGGTGTTCTTGTGGTTATTGTTTGTGGGTTATGCTTTTATTATGCTCATTATGAATCGAGATGACTTGAAATCCTCCTTGTAGTATTCCAGGATCGGAACCTGGTGAATGGGTGCCTAATCCGAAAATGGGGTTCTACGGAGGTAGCGGCGCGGATTCGGCGATCGGGAATTTTGTGAGCCCGGTTTAGGAGTTTGTACTTCTCAATGGACCTCATCATGATGTTTATTTTCATGCATGAATATGGTCATCTAGACCTTCTAGTTTGGTGGAGAAAGGATCTCCACCGTTGATTTTCAATTTGGTGGGCCCATATGCAATGGGATCCACTTGGTGTATGATTGGATGCTTGAAACGGAGTGCCCATAGTGCGGGTCCCTCCATCACACGTGTATATCTCTCTCTCTCCCTCCCTTTCTTTTATTCTTCTTTTCTTATGATGTTGGTGTGATTGTGTGGCCCGCCCGAATAGACTCCACCATAAGGCTTGTATTTTATCCTAAACCATCTATGGGTGGGACCCACCTTATTTATTTTATATCCACAACACTCGTCATTTGGTGGCCCATCTAAACGGGGCCCACCTTATGCGTGTGAAAGGCCCGGACCGTCCAGCGTCCAGGGACGCTGGACGTCCATGTGAAAACACAAATATAAGCTTGGTTCACAAGCTTCTTGGTGGCCCACTTGTTTAGGCCCCACCTTGATGAATGGATTCAATCCACGCCGTCCATCCTATTAACCATCTCGTTTTAGGCGTTGGTAGAAAAATGAGGTCAACTCACGAGATTCTCGCGGGCCATTGCTTGGCAAAAGTGATCTCCACCGTCTAAAGTTCACCAATTTTTCTACACAAACAAGCCCAATATTGGACTTGATAAACTTGTTATGAACCATGAAATCTAATGGTTGGAGTGGATTATCTTGAAGCGAGGCCCCACACGTGAAAAACCACAAGAATACGAGTTTTTCAAAAAAAAAAATAAAAAAAAATAAGGCGTCTGCTAGACGACTGCGACATCTCGCGGACGGACAGCACTCCCCACGGCTCAGCCGTGGGCCCCACCTTGATGTTTATATGTCATCTAAGCCGTCCATATGGTGGGCCATTAAGGCAGAGAGCCCCCCTCCAAATTTCAGCCTCTTCCAAGACTCAGGTGGCCCACATCATGGGAAACAATGGGACTGATTGTCTGCCTTTGAAAACTTCTTCTGGGCCACAGAAGTTTTGGATCAATCTGAAATTTGTTTTTACTCTTCGTCCAGGTCTATGTGACCACATGGACGGATTGGATGGTGAACAAACATTATGGTGGGCCCCACGTGGGACCCACAGTTATGTATGTATTTTATTCACACCGTCCCCAGCACGGGACGGTGGAACCTACCGTGTATGTGTTCCCTCCAGGCCGTCCACGGCAGTGGACGGTGAGCTCCACCATGATTTATGTGGTTATCCACACTGTCCACTCTCTGGACAGTGGACCCCACCATGATGCTTGTGTTGCATCCCCAACCGTCAATCCTTTTTGCAAGCTCATTTTAAGGCATGATTCAAGTGGTTCAAGTGGGTCAGATATGTGGTTCAAGTGGGTCCTACCACTATTATTTGAAGTAAGGATCGATTGATCCTTTGGCATGAATTTTATACATATATATATATATATATATATGTATGTATGTATGTATATATGTATTTGTGGCCATTTTTAAGGCCCACCTTGACATTTATAAGGCCCGTTGGTAAGGCCCATTAATGTGGCTCATTTGATGAATGTAAAGCCCATGTGATTAGGCCCATTCTGATATATTATAAGGCACATGGGTTATAGCCCATTGCAATGTACATAAGGCCCGTTGGTAAGGCCCATTAATGTGGCTCATTTGATGAATGTAAGGCCCATGTGATACGGCCCATTCTAATATATTCTAAGGCACATGGGTTATAGCCCATTGCAATGTATATAAGGCCCGTTGGTAAGGCCCATTAATGTGGCTCATTTGATGAATGTAAAGCCCATGTGATTAGTCCCATTCTGATATATTCTAAGGCACATGGGTTATAGCCCATTGCAATGTACATAAGGCCCGTTGGTAGGGCCCATTAATGCGGCCCATTTGATGAATGTAAAGCCCATGTGATTAGGCCCATTTTGATGTATTCTAAGGCCCATGGGTTATGGCCCATTGCAATGTACATAAGGCCCGTTGGTGAGGCCCATTAATACGGCCCATTTGATGAATGTAAGGCCCATGTGATACGGCCCATTTGATGTACCTAAGGCCCATGGGTCGAGGCCCAATGGGTTGTCCTTAGGGTCCATTGCAATGCGTGATTTCTCCATGGTTTGTGGCAGGCTATGCCTTGGGAGCAATGTTGGTTTGACGTCCACATTGCAAGTATAATGTTGGTTAAATGTCCGCATTACGACTCTCCCTAGGGCCCATTGATAGGCCGTACTTGTTGTGTGTAGGCCGTCTAGGCCCATCTGCATTGTAAGGATAATTCATCACTTTATAACATGCTTAGTATAGCTCCATGATACATGCCCATACGCATCATATGTATGCTTGATATGAGGAATGTTTGATCATAGCATAAGCCGTTGGGCTGAGGCATTTACGGGACTCCTTATGAGACGGAGTGCCCCCACATGAGTGCGTGGTACGCACAAGATTACTGCATGATTTGACGATGTGACTCATGCATTCTGCATATGTGTGACTTGATCACTGCACGCCCTAGCGACATCAGGGTCGTGGCCTCCACAGGCACATCGTGGATGGTCGTATCGGATACCGAAAATATTGGCTCTAACATTGTGGGCACTTAGGATGTCCTTGGGTGAAAATCCCAGAACCTTTTTGGTACCAGGAGATGCTCCAACGTCTAGACCGAGTGGATACACGAGCGCCCGAGTGCCGAATACCAGTAGGCCGCGTCTCCCACTGTGTCGTGGTCGGTTGGAAGGGGGTGTGGCCTTATCCGCCCGAGTGAGGGGGCTATAAGCTAGGCTGAGTTTGACCAGCTCGCAAATGAGTCCGCTATCGATGAGCCGGGTAGGTATTGGCAGACTACTGGTCAGGCAGATAGTGTGGTCTCTTCCACTTGCTTGGTGGCGCATCAGGGAGGAGGCAGTCGGTGTGAGGTGTATTAGACCCCGGTGATATCCGAGGATGGAACTGTCTTGATATGTGTACTTGATGAGGTGACATGCTTGCTTCGCATCTCGCATATGACATTTAGCTACATAGGCCTCGCATCTCATGGCCTTGATATGGCCGATAGCATTCATGTCTTGCATCATATAGCGTTAGTACGGTGATAGCATTCATGGACTTATCGCATATTTCGCATTACTATGATATTGTACACTTGGCGCGCCTTGCACACACACTTACACCACCCTCTAAGCTTTTGTAAGCTTATGCACGACCGTTGCGTGCAGGTAGTGTTGGACAGCAGAAGCGCTGAGGCAGGAGTGCACATCAGTTTATTTTGAAGCTTTTGATCACCCTGTATTTTCCCTTTCTGCATTGTACTTAAAAGTTTTCGATATAGTGGATATGTGGTGATGTTGTTTTGTGACTTGGTTATGCTTATGGTTATGCTCTATTACAAAAATTTTTTTTACTGAAAATCCTCCTTGTAGGATCCCAGGATCGGAATCTGGCATGAGAGTGCCGGAATCCGAGAATGGGGCACTAAAAAGCGTCAAAACTACCTCTATCATAGGATTATTCTCTAGAGCACCATCCATGGGATTGTTTCTTATACCATCGTTAGATGCCATCAAGCCGAGGAAAATTCTCGCTCTAATACTAACAGATGCAGGGAAAAGCTTGGGAAAGTGATGAGGAAGATCATCATTTTTCTCAAATGATGAAAACCTTGAATATACAAGAAAAAAGAGATAAAAATTAAATAATTTTATTGAATAATGTGTGTAATATATATTTTTCTCAATTACACTATTAATAAAGATAAAATAAACCAAAATTTGTAATTATCCAAAGTAGCAGAATTCTAATCCTAATAGAAGTTATCCAAAATGGTAAAACTCATCTAAAGTCTAATTTGCCAAAAAAAAAAAATGCAGATAAACCTTACTAGTAAAGTCCTGGCATGATTATAGGTAATTTCTAAAAATATGAAAATCTAAAATCCTAAAAATAAGAAAATACTACGAAAATCAAAATTACTAAAAATAATAATAAAATTTTAATTTCTGTTTTTGAGCTAAAAGCGCACGTTTTCTTGCGAAACAGATTGATGTGACCCACCTTGTGAGTCGGTTGACCCCAGATAACCCGTTATGATAAATATTGATAGGTTATATTTCCCATAATGATACCCGAATAAAAAGTTATGACCAATTTACAGTTCACCTTCTTTTGGTCTAGCAATGCGAAGAATGGAGCCATGTAAACGTCCTATGTCACAATCCACGACTAGCCATTTCCTACCTCTTTTGTTGCACGTGGCTTCCTAGATCTTAAGATAGATTATGGTCTAACTGATCACCAGATCAGAAAAGATGGAAGTGGGGATCTAATAACTTCAATAGCTGTTGTTGAGAACTTGATTTCATGCATGAAAGCCTCAAATCTTTCCTTCTCCCCAATCTTATTCTCAATTATGGCAAGGCACACTGTGATGTATATGCCTTACATCCTTGCCCTACATCATTTTGACAAATAATTTTAAGGCATAATCTAAAAAATAAAGTAGACCACACGCAAGGAAACGGTGGTGATTGAATACGCACTATTAAAAACTTCTTTGGGGCAACCTGATTGTTTTTTTTTCTATCCAACCTATTGATAAGGTCACAAAGACCTGGATGAAAGAAACATACAAATAACAGCTTGATCCAACACTTGTATGGCCCACAAGAAGTTTTTAATGGTTAATCACCCCTGTTTTCTATGGAGTGATCCACTGAGATTTGGATTTGCTTCATTTTTGGTGATAATGCCTTATAATAAATTGTCAAAAACGGATGGACGGTGTGGATGTAAGGAACATACATCATAGTGAGCCCCATAGTTAGGGATCCACCAAAGCTACGTCCTTTCTTTTTTCCTCGATTTGGTAGTGACTCCTCAGTGGGCCCCACAATGGCTCATATATTTTATCCACATCATCCATCCATCTTGCCTAGTCATTTTAGGGCATGAGCCTAAAAATGAAGAAGATCTAAATCTCAAGTGGACCAGACCACATAAAATAATGGTGCTTGTGATGGACATCACCGTCGAACCCACAAATCCTTCATTGCATGGCTCCCTCAACAATTGTCGCAGGGAATTTACATATCCGAAGGAATCAGAGAAGATCGTCCATTAATTGATGTGGGCTACGAGTGCATATGGTCATGAGTATCCTCAACAAAGCCAAACAACATGTGTGAATTTAAGATCAGGGAGTATTCTAAAGTGAGCTAAATAACATCGTCCAAGAATCCATGAATAAAAAGAGACTACATTCAATTGAAGGCAAAATAAAAAAAATAAAAAAATATGTTAAGTAGGCACTTAGAAAATGTTTAGAAATTGCATACTTGGCATAATATAAATAAAATTAAATGGTCCAAATTATGGTTTTGATGTATCATAAAGTAGGAGTTACACTTCTTTAATAATCTTACATTGGATTGGTTGGAATTAATGTTGGGATAAATGATGGAATCACACAAAGATGAATCTAGGATTGCAATCCGAAAGCACTAAGCAAACACAAAGAGAACACAATAATTTAACGTGGAAAACCTTTTTGGGAAAAAAAACCACAGCATAAAGCGACAGAAATCCACTATGAAATCATAAATTACAAAGAGAAAAGACTTACCCAATTCTAACAACCTCGAATCTCACCCTTGCTACACCCTTTGAAACCCTAGAACTATTTTAGAAACCCTTTGGAATAGTTTAAGGAGCCTTAAAATATCTCTAGGAGCACCCTAGGAACTCCTATTTATAGTTGGGGAACTCCAACTTTCGCATCGACTTAGAATAATCCAGAATCACCTCAAATTTATGCAGTCCGCGCACAATCTGTCTAACCTTTGACTAGTCGAACCATAGCCCAGGCTAGTCGAATGACACTTCGACTAGCTGATCTTGTCCTTCGACTGGTCGAATTTCTTGAAAGTTCCAAAATACATTGTTCCTAAATTTTCACCCAAACTTTCTCAGGCTAGTTGAATTTCCTCAGATTTAAGACATCTATTAACAATAATCTCCACCATATCTTTAATCTTCAAACGTGTAGCTTCTTGACCTCTTCTCTTATCTCTACTTCGCATCATAGCTTCATCAATGCTTCTCATGCACACTCCGTCCTCCTTTTATAACATCGCCAAGCGCAGAGAAGTTGCATGGAACTTGAACTTCTCTGTAGGAATGACCTTGGTGAGCATTTCTGCCGGATTTATGTTGGTATGAATATGTTCCAATGTTATGTCCTTTCCTCAAGCACCTATCAAATAAACTAGTGACAAACATCAATGTGTTTAGTATGTGAGTGATAAACATAATTTTTAGCCAAAGTAATAGTGCTCTCACTATCACAACTAATCTGCACGAACTCCAGCTGAAGCCCCAAATGATTTATCATGCCTCTTAACCAAACACCCTCCTTAAATGCTTTTGTTACTAACATATATTCTACTTTGGTTGTGGAAAGAGCCACTATGGACTGAAGCTTCGACATCCAACTAATTGCTTCACCCGCTAGTACAAATAAGTAACCTGAAGTCAACTTTATGGAATCCACACTACCCATGTAATCTGAATGCACATAACCTACCAAATTTTCCTCTGTCTTCTCAAAAGTTAAGATGTAGTCTTTTGTACTTCTCATGTATTGGAGTAGCTGTTTCACCACTTCCTAATGTTGCTTGCTGGGGTTTGACATGTATCTGCTCATAACACCGACTACTTATGAAATGTCTAGTCTCGTACAAACTATGTTATATATTAAACTGCTAACTACATTCGAATAAGTCACATGAGACATAACCTATTTTTCCTTATTTGATATAGGACATTATTATGAGGAAAGCTTGAAGTGAGCTGCGTGGGAAATGCTCACTGGCTTTGCCTGGTCCATCCCATACTGTATCTGCACTTTTTGAAGATATTCTATCTGTGATAATCAAAGCCCACTCTTCTTCCTATCTCCATGAATATCTATGCCGGGAACCCTCTTTGCAACCCTTAGATCTTTCATCTAGAATGTTCCTGATAATTAAGTCTTCAGTACGTTGATTTTAGACATATCATGACAGGTGATCAACATATCATCAACATACAATACTAGGATGATGAATTTGTCATTACTCAGGGTCTTGTAATAGACACAGTGATTGTATTCACTCCGAATAAATTTCTAACTTAACATGAAAGAATCAAAATTTTCATACCGCTCCCTAGGTGATTGTTTTAGGTCGTACAACGACCTCATTAACCTGCAAACTTTTTTCTCTGCCACTTTAACTTCGTAGCCCTCTAGTTGTTTCATGAAGATCTTTTCTTCCAACTCACCATACAAGAATGCAGTCTTGACATACATCTATTCTAGCTCGAGATCGTATTAGGCAACCAACACCAACATGAATCTGATAGATACTTCTTTAACCACTTATGTGAATATCTCTATGAAGTCGATTCCTTCTCTTTAAGCATACCCCTTCGCTACCAGCCTCGCTTTGTATCTATCATGTTTCCTTTTGAATAACCACTTGCATCCGATCATTTTTCATCCCAATGGAAGCTCCACCAGCTCTCACGTGTGGTTCTTATATAAAGAATCCATCTCATCATCCATAGTCTCCTTCCACTTTTTTACATCAGGCTTATCAAGGGCCTCCTAAATAGTAAATGGGTCCCCCTCATCTATAATGAGTGCATATATAATATTAGAGTTGTCTCTGTATCTTGCCAGTAACCTGCGATCACGAGGTAGATTTCTTCTCACAGGTGACTGCTACACCTAATCCTATACCTCTGTCTGCACATCTGTCTCTACCTAAGTATCATTTGTGTCAATCTGGACATTTACAATCAACCTTTCTGATTTCTCTTGCTCCTCTTGATCATTCTTACAGAATAGGAAACTTTCTTCGAATCTGACATCACGGCTAATAATGACCTTGCGTGTGACTTTGTCAAATAACTTGTAATCTTTCACACCAACACCATAGCCAATAAAAATATACTTTTTAGCTCTATATTCTATCTTATCTCTCTCAACTGATGGTACATGAAAATAAGCATCACAACCAAATATGCGCAAATCTGAGTAGTCCATCTTATGATCACTCCATACTTCCTCTAGGATTTTACATTCAATTGCTGTAGAAGGAGACCGGTTCACCAAATAGTAAACCATGTTAATGGCCTCTGTCTATAGATCCTTGTCCAATGCAACATTACTTAACATGCATCTGGCCCTCTCCAAGAGAGTCTGATTCATCCGCTCAGCCACACCATTTTGTTTAGGTGTGAGGCGCACTGTGTTGTGTCTAATGATCCCTTCATCCTTGCAATATTCATTAAACTCAGTGGAAGTAAATTCTCCACCATTGTCAGTCCTTAAAACCTTTATTTGTTGCCTTTACTATTTTTCATCATTGCTTTCCATTGTTTGAATATGGTGAAAACTTCGGATTTACGTTTCATGAAGTAACCCAAACTTTTCGGGAGTAGTCGTCAATGAATGAAATAAACCATAACGACCCTCCAACGTAAACCTCTAGCGATGGCCCCCATATGTTAGAGTGCACATAATCAAACACTCTCTTACATACATATTTTCTAAATTTAAAAGATAATCTAGATTGTTTATCATATATATATCCAATGCTTGCATATATCTTAATCAGAATTTTTTAAGCTGGAATCAAACAAAGATCAGATAGTACCTTCATGCCTACTCGCTCATGTGGCCCAAACGAGCATGCCACATACGTGCAGACATGAAATTTATAACAACTGATGCCGCTCCACCTGCTGAAGTGCTCCCAAACAACCTATAAAGGTTTTCATACCTTTGCGCTCTCATAACCATGAGTGCCCACTATTAAGACCAGTGAATTTGCAACCTATAGCCTTGAGTGCACTAAGAGAAATTAGACTTTTCTTCATATCAGGAACGTGCTTGACATTAGTCAAAGTACGTTCCATCCCAACAAACATCTTGATGTTCACTGTACCAATAGCCACAACATTACAGGCATTGTCATTGTCCATAAAGACCTATCCACCATCGCATTCTTTGTAACTAGCGAACCAAATCCGATGAGGATTCATATGATATGACGCTCCTGTGATGAGGATCCACTCATCTCTATGATTGTCGTGTAAGTGTTCGATTATGGATACAGACAGAACATCACCTCCACTTGTCTCTTCATTAGATGTGACAACATTGGCCTCCCTGGAAGAAGCCTCTGAGTTTTCTGTAAGACCCTACTCGAGTATCCATTTCGTTCCTATAGGTCTCGCGGTCCTACCAGTTGGATCCCGGCGACCTGCGACCTATGGATTATGTTTGTGATCATCCTTAAGTCTGATCACGTAGACCCAACCCGGATCGACTTGAAACCTATGCCATTGCGACTGCATCGGGGCTACGGTTCCAACACCGCGTCTCATGCATAATTCCAACCTGTACATCTTGACTTATCATCCGACCTTTTATTGGCCTTTCATCATGTGGTGGGACCCACTTAGATAGCCTTGCACATTTTTCTAGAATGGGCCCTACCAAGCTCCCTTTTCTAGAAAGCCTACCCTACCCCTAGCCGAGGTAGTAGGCTACCTTATTTAGAAAGCTATCATGGGCTTTGGGTTCTACCCTCCATGTGCTATCATTGCATTACTCTTCCCTAGCCAAAAACTCATGATTACATTGATATACCTCCTTCTCTCCCTTCTCTCTCCTTCCCATTCTCTCATTTCTCTCTTCTAGTGCTAGAGATGTCCCAACCTCTCCCTTATTCCAGCAACTCTCCTCCCTATCTCTCCCTCAATCCAACCTTCTAACCTCCATCTCCACCATCTAAACATCTTCCCTTAAAGCCTAGGTGATAGTCTTGAAGTTTTGAAGCCTTTCTTGGAGGTGGGTGCTCCATCAAGATCCTTCTCTCCTCCTTCTTTCATTCTCTTTCTCACATGAATGGAAGTATGTAGGACCCACCAATCCATGGTGGAGTTCCTACAAGACTCCTAGGATCAAGGCCATGGGTCTAGATGTATGCATTTCATCTTCCATGGTGGGCCATTCTCCATGGATCCACCATAAGGCATTTCTCTTAGATCTAACCTATCATAGGTCATTTAGACCTTTGCATGCAATGGTAGGGATGGTATCCCTACCTCAGCACCTCTTTTCAATTGAACATATCTTGCATGTATGCTATAAATGTATTGCACGGTGTGGATTGAAGGTGGAAGGTTCATTAGTAGCGGAACCTTCCACCAATGGCCGGATCTCTCCTCCTTTCTCTCCCTTTCTGTCGATTTTCTTTCCATTTTTGTTGGAGATCTTGTGGCCCACTGAGATGGTCAGCAACATCTCAGATCCATCAGGGAGATGGGACATCCAGGCCCACATAGCTGGACGTCCAAGCCCACCATGACATGCATGGCTTGGGTGGCCTCCAAACATGGTTTTTTCTTGAGGCTTTTGGGGTACTAATGGATCTGAAATATTGATGACCCATCTAGGTGGACCCCACTTGATGGATCAGGGTATAAAACCCTTTGAATAATTTATATGGACTGAAATATGGACAACATATGTTGCTGTCCAGATTTCAAGCCCATCTGGAATATGATTTTGAGTTAATGTTTGGGACAGTTTATATGCCTCTTTTTCTCAAATTTCTTTAGAAATTTTCTAGAGTATGGACTCCACTTTGATGTGGAATAGGGTCCACATCATTTTCCCCATGATTGAGGCCCATGAGATGGGCCAAAGTAGGCTAACTGTCCATAAATTTCTGGACAGTTCAGCAACATTGCATGTTAGAAATGAGCACTTTCACCTTAATTTTTTGGAGTAAGTGGGCCACCCCAGTGGATCCCACTTGCTGTCCATATGTGGGACCAACCTTCCCACCTATTTTCTAGTGGTTTGGACAAGCTTAGGCCCACCCCATGTGGTGTCAAACATGGGGACAACAATATTTTCTGCACCAGTAGATTTTTAGATGTATTGCTGCCTATATTCTTTTAAAATGCTTAACATGTGTTATAAATTTTGGAATTTATTCCTATGGTGGCCCACCCTTTCTGGGGGCCACCTAGATTGAACTTAGGCTAATTGGGCCATTGGAATTTTGGGGTAAGTGGCTGGACCAGCCACCTTACTGGACATCCCAGGTGGTTGACGTCCAACAAGGCTGGCTGTCCCACCCTTGTGAGGCCCACCATGATGTAGTATTTCATTCATGTGTCCATCCATCTAGTGGCCCACTTGGACGTGGCCCACCTTGGTGTGGAACGTCTAAGGTGTGGCCCACTTTGAGCTTTGGAGTTGGCTGGGCGTCCAGGCCCATGGACCGCCCACCCCCTATGTGGGACGTCCAATGATGGGCTGCTGCTGGACTTCCGGTCTAGCAGTATGGCCCACCTAATTTATGTGTTTTATATATGCTCCCTATGTGGTGGAAACCCTTGTACATGGTGCTGGACTATCTAGACTTATGTCCCAATCAGAGTTTATTTTTATTGGCTCCAGCAGGCCCAGAATGGCTGGTGGACTAAAAATCCAGCAAGGTATCTATAAATATACATTGTTTTGTGGCTAGAGGTTAAGGGTGTAGGGCCCACCATATTTAAGGATTTTGGAGGGATAATTCATGCCTTTACTCCCTTAATTTTGGGGTTAATTAATGCATCATTGAGGCCTTGGTTGGGATATATGGGCACTTATATGTAACCAGATTTTTTGGACTCCTTATAGGCCCAAATGGGTTGGAACTTTCTAGATAGGCCCAGTGGATTCTTGGGCTGTATTCTCCATGATATTGTGTTGGGCTAGTGGGTTGGAATGTATGAGTGGTTGGGCCCTTGGTTTCCCACCAAATCAACTAAATTCTTGGGCTAGGTTGTAACGCCCAACTTGCTTATCTTGAATATGATTCTCACCCATGTGTTGGAGTAATTGGCTGCCCACTAGGCCCACCACAATGTATGGACTTAGTGGCCCTTATGTTTGGGCCCTAACCTTCCTTATGGGCCCATATTATTGCATGTGGATTGGGCTATATATTTCCCCTATTGGACCCATGAATTGTGTAGCCTTGGGCCACTTTATTAAGGCCCAACATGTGATGTATCTATATGTACATAGCTGCCCATCTCTTTCTTATGCTGATGCTCGAGCCACGGGCCTTGATCCTTGGTAGATTATTATTGGGCCAATTGGGCCACCTTCAGGGGACAATGGTGGTTGAATGCCCACATTGGTGTACCCCTCTAGGCCCTTGTGGCCCATTCTTACTTCTATAGGTGGTTAAAGGTCCACCATAGACCATTGCTAGGCCCAATCTTATTATTTAGGCTCATGCCATTATCTATCTAGTCTCGTGGGCTACTCCAGGCTATTGGGTCCCCACTAGAGGTTGTATTCCTTATGAAAATTTGTCTAAGTATCTAGACCCTACTTGGTTAGGAGGAGAGTACAACATCATCGCATGGCATACTTGTTCATCTTCATAACCCATTCCCACATGCATCATGTGTATGCTTGGTTGAGATTATGATTGGTCATGGTTATGTCATTGGGCAGGATATTATGGTATTCCCTGAGGGATGGATTTGCCCCTCTTGAGCACATTAGATGCTCGGGATTGATGCATGGCTGATTGTGTGATTCATGCATCTGGTATTGCATAGCAAGTAAATATTTTCTCTTGCTTCATCAGGGTCGTAGCCTCAACAGGTATATCATGGATGGCTGAATTTGGACACCGAAAATATTACTTGAGCATTTAGGACACTTAGGATGCCCTTAGGTGAAAGCCCCTAAACCTTCATGCTACCAGGAGACGCCTCAACACCGAGACCGAGTCAAAAACATGAGTGCCAGAGTGCCTTATACCATTAGGCCGTGACTCCCACTGTAGCGTGGTCAGTTGAGATGGGGTGTGGCCTTACCCGCTTAAGTGAGGAGGCAATAGCTAGACTGAGTTTAACCAGCTCATGAATAGGTCCGCTACCGTCGAGCCTTGCTGGTGATTGGCTATCCATAGGCAGGTAGTGAGGTCTCTTACACTTGTTAGACTGTGCAGCTAGGAGAGTGATAGTTGGGTGGCAGTGTATTTGACCCCGGTAGTTTCCCTAGAGTGGAACTGTATGGATATGTGGACTAGATATGAGGACTGGCGTGATCGCATTTGCACTTTGCATATGGCATTGTCTATGTAGGCCTCTTGTGCATCGCCTTGGTATGGCGCCCAGTACTCATATGTTGCATCGCACAGCCTTGTGATGACTTACTGCATTCATGATTGGTATAGCATAGTCTCGACATGGCTAGTGGCATTGATGATATTCATGGTTCATGCAGCATTCCGCATTCTTTGATATTGCTTTCCCGACACTGGTATTACACACACCTACACCACCCGCTAAGCTTTCTATAAGCTTATGCACGATGGATGCATGCAGGAGATTCTAGGTAGAGGAGCATTGGAGCTTGCCGAGGACCTTTTGGAGATTTTCCTTTTTCAGTTCTTGTATTTCCTTTTTGAGCATGTACCTTATATCAAAGTTTTAATTCCGAGTGAATTTTGTAATGTGTTCCTGTGGTTATGTCCAGTGGTTACTATGTTATGATCTTGGATATGCTCTTATAGATTGGACTTATGTTGTACAAATCCTCCTTTTTGGATCCCAGGATCAGAACCTGGTGAATGGCTGCTAGGAGCCGAGAATAGGGTACTGCAGAGGCTATCGGTGCTAGAATCGGCTATCGGGACTCTTGTGACTTCCGGTCACCGAATTTGGGGAGTGACATTTTCTTTCTTTGCTCTATGATTTGTACAATTCTTCATGTGTCCAGTCATCTATAATGTCTCGAAAAAATCTATACAAAGGCCCGAGTACCACCTCAGGCAGAAATCCCTAAGGATCGTATCCTTTTGAAATTTAGGCAAAATTTAGTTAAATACTAAACTAAATAGGCGGTAGATTTAGCTTAAACCACTATCTATACAAATGTCAAGACCCAAAACTATCAAAAACAATGACTCAACACTGCTTAATAACCTAGGAGAAATCTTAAAAGCCAGTTGCTCTCGGGAGCACATTGAAACTCTGAATCAGACCTGGACCGCACATCGAAAGTTCGATGACCGCGAAACTATAGGGTTATGTCTGCCTTACTGGGCTTGATGAATATCATGGGAATCAAGACCAATAGTATCCAGAAATGCACAACTTGAGCCCTGAACGAAGTGTGTGAGAAACGCGAATATCCTTAGAAAATATATTGAAACTTAAGTGAATTTGGCCATTCGCTTGCAGGCAAAATTGAAGATTTCAGATTGTTAGTTTCTGACCGAACTTCACCCATGGATCAGAAAAATTTGCCTTCACATATCTGTATACTTGTGGCCCAGATCGAGCGACAACGACCCTTGGTCCTCCAAGGTCGATCTGCTAATCCGATCGTACCAAAATCATAACATGGCTTGGATCCATGGTCAAGAAATTTATCCTACACCATAAATGAGAAAGGGACCTTCCTAAGGGTCCTGTTTGTCAGAAACAGACACCCTTTGGCTGTAACTTAAGTATACCATGGCCCTGGGGCCATTTACACCAGTTCTGGGCTTATATAATGCCCTTAAACCACCCCATTCCCATTTCATGCGAATTTCTCTAACCCTAGGATTGAGAAGAGAGAAAAGTGGAGAAAAGAGTGAGGAGAAGAGAGAGAAATAGGGAGATCATTGCTGGGATTCACTCCCACTACTCCACGAGCTGAATCACCTCTCTTGTTTCGCTACACAACCTGTTTCAACTACAATTTGGGTAAGAAATCCTAACCCTAATCTTGATTTAGGGATCCAAATAGCGTAAACAATGAAATAGCTAACCTATTTGAATGTTTAGGTACCCGTTGTTCTGTAATCGGGAACGTCGGATTCGAACCAAGTTTGAAACGAGTATTCCGACGAAAGGTGCAGACTATAAACATTTAGGTTATGGTTTTCAATGCTCTTAATGTCAGCTAATGATTTATGTATGACTTGATTGTTATTATATTGTCTTAGACACATCGATTTCGATGTATTACACATGTATGAACTATGTTGTATAACTATGCATCCTATGTGTTTGTTGAAATGTTTGAATGAACATGTAAACATGATTTGTGCTTGTTATGATTACTAAGCTAGGATTCATGATTGTTATTTGCATGATGACATCCTTGTAGATGGAATTGCTAAAATATTTGTTGTAACTAGCCTAGTTTATGTATTTGCTTATGTGTAACTTAAGTGTTTGATAAATTGTTTGAATGAGAAAATGTTGATGATTTGTACTTATTATAGGTATTAAGATAGTATTTTTCACTACCTTGTACGTATGTATAATTTATTTCATGTAATCATACTTGCCTCTACGAAATTTATGAATAAAATGCAAGTGTTTGTTAACATGTTCAAGGTGTTTGATAAAATGCTCAAATGAAGTATTTACTTGGATTGTTTGTCAAATACTGAAATGATTATCACATGTATTTATTTACTACATCTGAGTAAGATTGGGGCTACAACATAGTCCAGGCAATTGGTAACATTCCCTATTCAAGTGGCCGAATTAGTCGCGTCACATTGGGAAAATTTGATGAATCCGTGTCACACGAGGATTGTAGGCAGTGGTTAGGCCACACGGAGTGTTTGTACACTCCATGTCGATTACATTAGTGTGTGCTCGTACCAATCGAACTTCCCTAATAAACCGATTGGCCTATTGTATGTTCACCATGTATGGATGTCACTGCTTGAATCTAAGATACCCCTGCCAGTGTAAAAGCCCATTTTAACCATGGTACCATGATCCGCTAAGACTCATGAACCGGGCATGGTGGTATGGGACACCGTGGTCGAGCTGTCGGCTTACATTGGGATGATGAGGATCCCCATAATAACCAGTGAGCAACCCAAACTTGTGAGCCGAATACGGTGGTATGGGATACTGTATTCGAGCTGTCGACCTGCACTAAGGTGATGAGCCTCCCCATAGTGACCTCGAGTATAAATTCTCGAACTTACCTATCCACTACTTTTCATTAGGAGTGATGTCCTACATCTTGCCTATCATATGTAATTGACTAGGATTGACGACCCTATATGGATCTTTCAGTTTGGTAAATGATATAAAGGGAGGTACCTTAGCTTCCCAAATTTGCTGTATGAATAAGCTTAATTAAGTACTCGGCTAACACGATCATGCACCGCATTGCATGTGCTTTGGCAAGGAAGTGCACTTAGGGAGTTTGCCATGCATGAATGGTTGATGTAGTCGCTTGAGGGAGTGTCGTGCGAGGGCATGCATCATTACTGCATACCATCCCTGCATTAATAAGAGTAGTTAAGGAATGATTGTTGTACTGCTTTATCATTACTTCTTGATTAAATTGATGATATGTTAACCATTACTTTATAGTACCACTAAGTTGATCACTCACTCCCACTCTAGGATGGTGTTTTAAAACACCAACCAGACTCTGTTATAGATGCAGGTGATGAGGATGTATATACAGTGGAGTTGGACTTTATAGATGAGGAGGAAGAGTTCTCCTATGTTCAGCTCTCTAGCAGGTCTATATAGACCTCGTGTTGCTTCGATGAGATTTCAGGAATACATGGATTAGTCAACTTACATTTTGTCATTTTGTATATTTTGAGTTAACACATGTATATATTTAACCCGGTAATTAACTCATACTCTGGAGGTCGTGAAACACATACATATGCCTTATATATCTATCTCAGTCTTCCGCTTGCTTAATTACATTAACTCTGGAGTATGATATGCTGATTTAGTATAATCCCTCTCATGTTTAATGCGCTAATATGGACAACATTTAAACATCATTATCTATATTGCATAAGTGACGCATTGGATCTCGGGAGTTGAGCTTTGCTTGACCCTCGAAATCCGAGGCGTTACAAGTTTGTATCAAAGCATGATTTGGATTAAATTGGACCTGGGTTATGGTAACACGACGCACTCTGACGCACTTTGACTTAGGAAGGGGGCGATGAAATGTAGAAATGACTGTAAGATCCCAAGTTTCACCGATGGGCGAAATTGACCATTGTAATCTAGCCCGTACGTGTCTGAGATCATGTGAAATGATCTTAATACCTTTTTGACTGTCAATTAATAGGTTTGAACAAAGATTCGGCAATTCTTGAACTCGAAATGATCCAAAAAGCATGAATACGCTTTTGTAGGACCGAGAAAACACGTCAAACGGACATGGGGACCCAAATCCCAATTTTTGGTGGAACCCAGGGGGTCCCCCGCACATGTACGACACCCCGGGAGGGGGTGGCCACCGCCCCAGGGTGGAGCCACCACCGGCAATCCAAGGTCGACCGCGCACAGCCCGCCTTCACAGCGGGCGGCGGTGGCGTACCGCCCACCGGCCAACCATGTGGGGCCCTCCCACGTGTGGGACCCCTCATTTAAACCCCCTCCTCTTCCCTTTTGCTATTCCACCCAATTCCTAGCCCTCTAAACCCTCTAAAATCACATTTTCCCTCTTAAATCTCCATTCCATAAACTCAAAGCTCCATTTTCTTCTACATTTCACATCAATCTTCCATCTTCTTCCATATTTTGCACCCATCTACCACCATTCTCTAAAAACTACCTCTTACTACTCTCCATTTTCTCTACTTCCCCACATTTGAGCATAAAATCCACATTGTCGTGTCTCATAACTCTCAAGCACCTCAAATCTACTTCACTCTCAAGCTTTTCCAACTCGACGGCTCTTTTTGAGCTAATTACTGCCATCTTCTCGATCTCTATGCTCCTTTCCCTCATGGAAAAGAAGAGAGCGGCCCCGAATGAGGCCGGGCCGAACTGACCACATCATACTATGAAGAAGGCGAGTGTCGAGGCTAGTACAAGTGCCGAGCGAGAGCGAAGATCCAAGCAGGACCTCGATCCTCAAATTCCATTGGAAAGATCACTATCGGCAGGCATCGATCTGGGTAAGTTCCACAACCGCAACGTTGTTTTTGAAGCACAGGTCAATGAGAAGTTGTTTGGAATGTATCCAGTCATCAACTTTCTCCTAGAAAATGGGTGGGGTCCCATATTCAAGGGAAACGCTCACACAAGTGAAGGCGTTGTACGAGCCTTATATGCCCACATACGAAACCCACTGTTGGAGCCTCTCCACTTTACTATCCCTTTGGGAAGGCAGGAGGCCATAATAGATGTGGACGTGATGACCCACATTATGGGAATTGAAAGAGGTATAGTACATGCTAGTGAAACTCGTCTCGCTAGTAAGAGAGAGAGAAATCACCACACACGTTTCCTATGGGGCCAACTTGAGCGTTAGAGGCGAGGAAATAGCCTCGCTTCACTTATAACGCCCTGAAAATCGGGGGTCGAGCAGAAGCTCAACTCCCAAGTTCCAACGTATTACTTATGCAACATAGATGATGATGATTAAATGTTGTCCATATTAGTGCATTAAACATGAGTGGGATTATACCAAAATAACATATCATACTCCAGAGACAGTTAGTTTACGCAAGCGAAAGACTGTGATATGTATATAAAGCATATAAGTGATTGTAATGACCCTGGAAATTTTTGTGCTAATCTTTCCTTAGTAGTTGTTTTTGGGGTAATTAGCGCTATACTCGATTGCTTGTGAAATTTGCATCAATCACTTTAAATTGTATCTGCATGACTCAAAACTTGTAGATTAGTTAACGCTATGTTACTCTGAAATCTGGGATCCATCGCTAAATCCAGTTGTTCTTGGGAATTTTTGGAAGTTCTGGATCAGACCTGGACCGCACGTTGAAAGTCCAATAGCGATGATCTTAGGCTGTTGCGGTCACCATGTTGAGCTTGACCATCACCTTAAAAAATCAAGTCCATGTGATGTTCTGGGTCGATTTGATTGAGTTTGGAGTGAAGAGTGTGAGAACGGTTGGAAATTTATTAAGCTTTTATGAAATCTGAGTCGTGTCGCTTGCGCGACAATTTTAAGCAATCTGACCGTTGGATTCTGACCCAATTTCACCCTCTGATCAGGAAAGATGGCCCAGGCATGTCCTTGTGCTTGTGGACCTGATCGAGATTCCGTGACCGTTGAATTGAGTGTGGTCCGCCACGGCTGATCTGAAGATCTGGTTGGTACGAAAACTCAGCTTGACCTAGATCCATAGTCAATGAGCTTAAGTCCAACCTTTCGTAGTAATAGGCCCACCAAAAGTGCTTCGTTGGATCGTGAGAGGCTGGTTTTGGTTATACCCTAAGTATACCTTGGCCCTGGGGTTATTTTCATCAATGTTAGGCCTATTTATAGACCTTGAAACCCTAGCTCTCTTTTCCATACGAATTTCCTAACCCTACCTAAGAAAGAGAAAGGAAGAGAGAGAGAAAGTGAGAGAGAAGTTGGTGAATCATCTTAGATTCTTTCCTGTTCTCCTTCATCCTTAAACCTTCACTTTGAATCGTTATTCCGGCGATTCTAAGTTCATCTTTGGGTAAGTTAACCTAACCCTAATCTGTGTTAGAGCTTAGAATAGTCTTGGTGTTGTTGTATCTCATTCCTATTCTTGTCTTAGGTTATCATGTTGCCGTTAACGAAGACATATCGTCTGAAATTAGTTCGGTGTTCTTTTCTGGCTTAAGGTGCGGACTTTAATCGTATAGGTTATGGTTTTCAAGGCTTTCAATGCCAGTTAATGGTTTATTCTTGCTATGGATGAGATTTCACATGCCAAATGTTATGTTTATTCTGCGTTCCTGATATGCATGTATTATATTGAGATTTGTGTATTCCATGTGTATGTATACAGTACTGTATGCGTATAAAATATGAACTTGTGATTGCCATGATTATTTGTCGTGTATGTATGCTAGATGTATGTGTGACAACTCCTTGGCAAAAGGAATTGTCCAAATGCGTGTATTGCAACCTACGTCATGTATGTTGTATTATGTATTCTAAGTGTTTGTAGAAATGTCTGAATGATCTAAAGTATGATATATCAACCTAGTATGGGCGTTGAGAAGCGATTCTCAACTCTCCCACTAGTGTGTATAATTTCCTTCTTGTAAGTTACATTCCTTGTTGTTTAATTTCAAGCATTACTTATGCTTACATTTATGTTAAGTTGATATTCTTCAAATGCTTATGTATCGCATGATTTGAGTTGTTGTTCCTTTACTGTTTTACATTCAATATGAATATCTGTTGTAGTGTAATGTGTGTGTGGGACTATGATTAGTCCAGGAAATCGGTAATCGACCTTAAATTCGTGGCTGAGATTGCTTTCGCCACGAAGGATGTGATTAGACGAACCCGAGTCGTATTAGAGTTGTCGGCAGTGGTTTGGCCACGTGGAGTGTTTGCGCACTCTATGTCGTTCAACCCAATGTGCGCTCGTGCTAGTCGAGTTCGTCAAGTAACCCGATTGTCCGATGTATGTTCACCATGTATGGACACTACTGCTTGAATCTAGGGTACCCAACTTACCGATGAAATCCTATTAACCATGGTACTTTGATCCGCTAAGACTCATGAGCCGGACATGGTGGTATGGGACACCGTGGTCGAGCTGTTGGCCTACGCTGGGGTGACGAGCCTCCCCATAGTGACCAGTGAACAACCAAACTCGTGAGCCGATTATGGTGGTATGGGACACTATATTCGTGCTGTCGGCCTACATTGATTGGTGACGAGCCCTTTGTAGTGACCTCGAGCATACCTGGGTACCGCATTGAGGTGACGAGCCTTAGTGTAGTAACGATGGTATGATAGGCGTGCATTGATTGGTGACGAGCCCTTTGCAACGACCTACAACCATATGATCGTATGAGATGTCTAGGACTGACGACCCTAGAATGGATCACTGTTTAGATGGTGATATGAGGAAGGTATCTTAACTTCCCAATCCTGCTGTATGAAAAGGACTAATAACAACTTGGTAATCATGTTCATGCACCGCATTTGCATGTGCTTTGTAGACGTGGCGCACTTTGAGGTGGTGTCATGCGTAACGTAAGATGAAGACGCTGAGGGTGTACGCGTGAGGGCACACATCATTCTACATGCATCCTTGCATTAACAAGAGTACTTAGGACATGTTTAATTATTCTGCTTTATCATTACTGCTTGATTGAACTGATAACATGTTAACCTGTGCCTTATTATTCCACTGAGTTGATCACTCACTCCCACGTTCTGGGGCGGTGTTAAACACCCACCAGACTCTGTCTTAGCTGCTGATGTTGTAGATGTTGAGGCGACCTCTGAGGCAGAGCGGGAGATGGATGATGATGAGGCTGCTTTCTTTTTTATGCAGTTTTCAGACGAGTTCTAGTGAGTCTCGTTCTGATACGCGGGATGCTGGGATTTCTTCGGGGAAATTAAATGATGTAATCTAATACTTATAATTTTGATAATAACACTTATCAGAATGACCTGGTATGTATATGTACTTCAGGGATTTGCACTTGTACACATATATTTCTATAAGTCTTTCGCTTGCTTTCTTCACTTATCCCTGAATTACATCTGTGCTTTGGCTTAATCTATTCCATGTTTTATGCACTAATATAGTCAACATACATCCATCATTAAATATGTTACATAAGTGATGTTTTGGAACTCGGGAGCTGAGTTATGCTCGACCCTCGAATTTCAGGGCGTTATAGTGATTGTAAGTCCCCATAGTATGAACATCACCAGGTTAAACAGTTACATGTATAGTTCCAAAATATATAAAATGGTGAAGTATAATGTCATCTATCCATATCCCTGTAGCCCCGATACGCATCTCTAGGTCTACATAGACCCGCCAGAGAGTTGCATGTAGGAGAACTCCCTCTCGTCATCATAGAAGACAGCCTCCATCCTGCAAGCCTTGACATCCCCTGAAACTATAGCAGAGTCTGGTTGTAACGTCCTGAAAAAATCCGTACAAAGACCCAAGTACCACCTCAGGCAGAAATCACTAAGGACTGAATCCTTTAGAAATTAGATGAAAATTATTAAGTGTTAAACAAAATAATCAATGGAATTAGATTGAACTGCTTTCAATCTGAACTGCAAGCCCCAAAACTAGTAGGATCAATAACGTTACATTACCTAGAAACCTAGGATCGATCTCACAACCCAGTTGCTCTCAGGGGCGCATTGAAACTCTATATTGGACCTGGACCACATGTCGAAAGTTCGATTATTGTGAAACTATACGGTTATGACCGCCTTACTGCGCTTGACAACCATCTCAGAAATCAAGTCCTAATAGTATCCAGAAGCGCAATACTTGAGCCCAGAGCGAAGTATGTGAGAAGCATGAATATCTTTAGAAAATGAACTCAAACTTAAGTGATTTGAGCGTTCGCTTGCAATCCAAATCTAAGGTTTCAGACCGTCAGATTCTGACCCAACTACACCCTCGGATCAAGGAAAATTTTCAATACATGTCAGTGTACTTGTGGCCCTGATCGACTAACAATGACCGTTGAACTGAAACAAGTCCTCTGCGATCAATCCATAAATCCAATCAGACCGAAAACTTAACCTATCGTAGATCCATAATCAGGGAACTTACTCTAGATCGTATGCAGAAAAGGGGCCGCCAGATGGGCTCCTTTGGACCGAAACAGCCACTCTTTGGCTATAACCTAAGTATACCATGGCCCTAGGGGTCATTTGCATCAGTTATGCGCCTATATAAGGGCCTTAACACACCCCTCTCTCATTCCATACGAATTTCAAACCCTAAGAGAGAGAAGAGAGGAAAAGGAGAAGGAGAAAGTGAGGAGAAAAGAGAGAGAGAGTTAGAGATCGTTGCTGGACTTCAATCCCACTACTCCACGTGCCGAATCATTCTTACTGTATCGCTATTCCGGCGATTTCGACTCTGTTCTTGGGTAAGAAATCCTAACCCTAATTTGTTTAAGGAATCCAAATAGAGTAGGTGATGAAATAGCTAACCTATTTCATGTTATAGGTTGTCGTTGTATCGTAAGCAAAGGCATAGTGTTCATACTGAGCTCGTTACAAGTTTACCGACGAAAGGTGCAGACTATAAACGTTTAGGTTATGGTTTTCAAGGCTTTCAATGTCAGTTAAAAATTTATGACTGACTTGATTGCTGTCACATGTGCTTAGATGCAATGATTTCCGTATATTACATATATATGTGAACTATGTTGAATATAATGCATTCCATGTATTTGTTGAAATGTTTGGATGAATATGGAATTAGGATTTGTGCTTGCTATGATTATTTGATTGAGAATACATGATTCTTGTATTTGTGGTAACTCCTTGTGAAAGGATTTGCTATAATATATGATATAACTAATTTATTATATGTATGTTGATATGCGTAGTCTAAGTGTTTGATAAAATGGCTGAATGAGAAAATGCTTGTTGAGATGTATTTAATGAGGGTGTTGAGATAGGATTCTCATTTGCCTTATCTATAGTTACAGTTTCCCTCATGTAACCTATCTCGTTATTTCGTGATTTATGGATGAAATGCCTATGTATGTCATGAAATCCCTCATGTGCACTATGTGTTTGATAAAATGCTCAAATGAGTGTTATACTTGGATTGTTTGTTAAATCCCTATATGATTATCACATGTCTCCATATGCTACATTTGAGTATGATTGGGAGTACTATGTAGTCCAAGCAATTAGTAACAAATCCTATTTAAGTGGCCGAATTAGTCTTGCCACATTTTATGCGTTCAGTGAATCCGAGTCGTACGATGATTGTCAACAGTGGTATCATGTCGATTAATTCAGCGTACGCTCGTACCAATTGAACTCCTCAAGTAAACCGATTGGCCTACTAAGTATTTACCATGTATGAACACTACTGCTTGAACTTAAGGTACCCCTTACTAATGTAAAGACCCGTTTCAATCATGGTACCATGATCTGCTAAGACTCATAAGTCGGGCATGGTGGTATGGGACACCGTGGTCAAGCTGTCGGCCTACGCTGGGCTAACGAGCCTCCCCGTAGTGACCAGTGAGCAACCCAAACTCGTGAGCCAAATACGGTGGTATAGGACAATGTATTCGAGCTGTCGGCCTACACTGGTGCAGCCTGGCTGTTGTCCCCAGTCCGGTTAGTGACGAGCTTTCGAAAATAGACTACCAGTTGGTAGGGCGTTGGTGAAGTGACCACGAGTACAAAATAGGCCCACCCCAGTGTAGCCTGGCTGTGGTCCCCAGTCGGGTTAGTGACGAGCCTACGAAAATAGACTGTCAGTTGGTAGGGTGTTGGTGGGGTGACCTCAAGTGTGAAATAAGCCTACGCTGAGGTGACGAGCCTCCCGTAGCAACCTGCAATGTAAACTCGTGAACTTGCTTATGGTATGTGATAAACTAGGATTGACGACCCTAGATGGATCATTGTTTGGGTTAATAATATAAAGGGATGTACCTTAGCTTCTCAAACCTACGGTATGAATAAACCTAATTAAGAACTTAGCTAATCATGCACATGCACCGCATTTGCATGTGCCTTTGACATTAGAGTTGAGCACAGAGGAAGGGGTGCATGCCGTGATCGTGAGATGATGTTGCAAAGGAAGTGTAGGCAAGGGCGTCCATCATTAAGTCATATCATCCTTGCATTAACCAGAGTACCTACGAATGCTTGTTGTATTACTTTATCATTACTACTTGACTAAATTGATAACATGTTAACCTTTGCCTTACAGCTTTACTAAGTTGATCACTCACTCCCACTTTGGGATGGTGTTTTAAAACACCAACCAGACTCTATTGTAGTTTCAGGGGATGACGAGGCTTGTGGGGTGCAGCCTGTCTTCTATGATGACGAGGGAGAGTTCTCTTACATACAACTCTCTGGAGGGTCTATGTAGACCTAGAGTTGCGTATCAGGGCTACAGGGATATGGATAGATGATGACATTACACTTCACCATTTTGTATATTTTGGAACTATACATGTAACTATTTAACCTGGTGGCATTCATACTCTAGGGACTTACAATCACTTATATGCTTTATGTACATATCACAGTCTTTCGCTTACGTAAACTAACCGTGTCTGGAGTATGATATGTTGTTTTGGTATAATCCTAATCATGTTTAATGCACTAATACGAACAACATTTAATCATCATCATCTATGTTGCATAAATAATGCGTTGGAACTCGGCGGTTGAGCTTCTACTCGACCCCTGATTTTTAGGGCATTACAAGTTGGTATCAGAGCATGATTTGGATTAAACTGGACCTAGGTTATGGTCACACGATGCACACTGACATATTCAGACTTAGGAGGGTGCGATGAAACGTAGAAACAGTCATAGGATGCCCAGTTTCGCCAATCGAAGGAAGTGATCGAAATTGGGCCCGTAAGCATCTGTGATCATGTGAGATGGCTTCAAATCCTTTCCCAGACTATCAATCAACAAGTTTATATGAGTATTTGGTGGATTTCGCACTCGAAGAACCCGAAAGGTGTGAATATACACGTGATGGGACCCGAAAACACCTCGAACAGACTCGGGGGCCCAAACGGTGCAAATCGGGGGGATCCGAGGTGAGTTACACGCACATCCGGTGTCCTAAGGGGGATAGCATCGCTGGTTCAGGGAGGCATTGCCCCACTATCCAACGACCGGTAAAGCCATCACCGGTTCGGGGATACATCCCGATTTTGGACAGTGAGCCTGTCGGGCCGCACCGGGCCGTCGGGCCGATGTGTGTAAACGGTCGTGGGGCCCACAAAATCATGTGGGACCCCTTCTATTACCCCTATTTGCTTCTTTTCTTTCACTTCTACCCTTTCAAGCTTTCCAAATTTCTCTAAACCTCACATTCTTCTCTCAAATCTCCCTCCATTCTTCTATCTTCTTCATTCTCTTCCCTACATACACTCTTTCCCTCATCCTCATCAAAACCCTATCTTCTACTATTTCCACTTTCCCTATTTCTTACTCATTTGGGCACAAAATCCATAGCTTTGTGTCTCATCTTTCAAAAAGCCTCCAAATCCACCTTCATTATAAGGCAATTTGGTTTCTACGGCTCTTTTGAGCTTGTGGTTGCGATTTTCTCTCTCCATAATTCTTTCCCTTATGGGAAAGAAGAGAGCTCCTGTGGATGAAGCTAGGCCTAACTGCCCAACCTGTCCAAGGAAGAGATCGGATGAAGAGCCAAGTATAAGCGCTGCACAAGAGCTGAGGGCGAAGCGGGAGCTCGATCCCCAGGTTCCCATTGAGAGAGCTCTACAGCCTAGCATTGCACTTGGTAGATTTTAGGGCCATAAGGTTCTCTTCGAAGCGCATGTGGACGAGAAGTTGTTTGGACTTTATTTGCTGATGGACCGACTGTCGAACGCCAGATGGGGGCTTATATTCGAAGGCAAGTCACGTGCAACTATGGACACTGTCCGAGCCTTCTACACCCATATACGGGACCCATCATTGGAGCCTTTGTAATTCAAGATTCCCGTGGCAAGGAAGGAAGCAGTAGTCAATGTTGGTTTGATAGCTCGGATCATAGGGATACAGCGTGGTGAGGTGCATGCTGATGAGAAGTATTTTAGGAGTGTGCGTGAAAGGGATCGCCGCACGTGATACCTTTGTGGCTGCTTGGTCCATTGAAACATCGACAACTGCCTCCCAGTGACCAAGATGACTCCTGATTTCCACCTTCTCCACCACATATTCGCATATAATGTATATCCCAAGTGGAGCAACCGCACCGAGTGTATGCACTAGATGGTAGACTTCTTATACCATGTTGGGCAGGGAGACAACTTGTGCCTACCTACCTTCGTCCTACGGGAGATAATCCTGACCGCCCGTTCCACTAGGACGGCTACTTCACTTTCCTTTTGCCGACTCATATGCAAGCTTGCTTGTGAGTTCAGCTACAGACTTAGTCCTGATGAGTTGGTGTCGATTCACTTTATAAATGACACCACACTCACCAACATTAAGATTGGGTCGCGACCACAACGTAATGGGTCTGAGGACGAGGAAGGTAGAGAAGAAGATGAGGGGAGTGAAGAGGAGGGGAGTGAGGAAGAGGAAAGTGATGGAGAAGAGGAAGAAAATGAGATAGAGGAAGAGAAAGAGGAGGAAGAGGAGGAAGAAGAGGCCCAAGACACTGATGAGGGCTCTCCTCCTATTATACGTGCAAGCCATCTTGATTGGGTTGCTTTTGAAGCCAGCTTAGCTCAACTCAAGGAGGGCCAAATCACCTTATGACAGGAAGTCAAAGAGACCCAGGCCGAGGTAAGGCAAGAGCTTGAAGAGAACAAGGCCTTCATGAAGAAAAAATTTAGCAATGTGTCTCGCACCTTGAAGGCTATCCTGGGTTGTCTACAAGACAATGGTGCACCTCCTCCATCTCCAGATTCGGACAACTAGACATACGTATAAACGTCTTTCAGTTTTCTTTGTTGCTTGTTTTCTTATCATTATGTATAGCCTTGATAGGCTTAGTAGTATGGTAGAGTGGTTAATATGTTTTAGTGTTCAAGAGCTTTGTTAGATTAGCTCATATGCATCTTCTGTCATGATTCATGTAAAACTACATCCCATGTATTGTGAAAATTTTGGTTAAATGAAATGCATGCAGCTCCTTTCACTATGAAATGTGTAAAATGCCTGAGAAATTAAGTGATGTTATACTAAATCCTACATGGGTTGCGCCCTATGTTGTGTATAGGGGATGCCACCTAAGACCACGGGGAGTACAGCACGTCTCACACTTGGCGACTCGATTGACGGGGCACCTCTCCCAAGCGATAACTATACGGACCCCAGTTCGAGCCCAATTCATGAGACTATGCCGGATTCTCAGCCGGCTACTAGCCCCACTAATGGGCCGACACCTGTTGCACCACCGGTTCCAAAGCAGAACTGCACGTCTACCTCGATGCCACATGCGCCTCAGTCGGCTCCTCCTCCTAATTGGTTGGAGCAGATAATGCTCTTGATGTAGCAGCAGCAATAGTTTATGGCCACCATTATAAGGGCCATTGCTCAGAACATACACACGGTCTCGCTTGCACCACCAGTACAGCCTGCTGGAAATATGAGTGCCAGCGGCTTATTTGAGCGATTCAGTGCTTCCGACCTCCTACTTTTGCGGGTACTCACAGACCCGAGGAGGCCGAGTATTAGCTTGACCGCATCTCTAAAATGTTGAAGCTGTTGCACTACACTGAGGCAGAGCAAGTCGAGCTAGTCACCTATATGTTCGAGCAGGAGGCTAGTTTATGGTGGGATAGCATCCTATGGGCAGTTCCTGCAGGACATGTGTGGACCTGGGACGCCTTTGAGACACACTTCCATGGGAAGTATTTCCCCCTCACTTACCGTAATGAAAAGGAGGGTGTGTTTCTCCGCCTCCGATAGGGAGGAATGACTATGATAGAGTATAAGAATAAATTTACGAAGCTAACCAAATATGCTCCTTTGATACTGGTAAATGAACCGATGAAAATGCGGCATTTTTCAGATGGGCTGCAGCCCGATATCCGCACTAAGACGTGTTGTGCTAGCATTCCCAATTACGCCGAGCTAGTCAACATGTCTCTACGAGCTAAACGAGATGGAGAGAGAGTTTCTCAGACACATATACCAATGGGCCCGAGGCCTCAGCCCAAATTACAGCACCAGCCAATCCTAGGTAAGAGGCCACATGTAGACTCGCCTTTCAGGCTCATGACTCCACCAACCCAGCAGAGACGACCTGGCCATTGATGTACATATTGCAACAAAGGGGGACAGATTGACCCCTTCTGTTTTACCAAGATGAAAGACAACGGTGTCACGCCACCTCAAAAGATCGACCGTCAGCCAACACATAGTATAACGACTCCAGCTCTACGATCTGCACCACTAGTGCAGCCATATTACCGATCGCCTATACCTTAAAATAGGCCACCTCAATGACTTATGGTAGCGTGACCAAATCATCCTCAACAAGCCTGTGTATATGCACTTGCAGCTGAAGCACCTTAGTCAACAACTGCAACGCCTTTGGCCTTTAAGGTCACTGCTCATGGTCAAGGTACACCTGTATTCCTATTGGTAGACACTAGGTCCACTTTTTGATAGTGTTATGCTCTATAGTCAAGCGTTTGGGGTTGAACACTACCCCTATGGGTGTGTTGAGAGTCCTTACCGTGACAGAGACCTTCTCCAACACTACTAAACTTTGTAAGAATTGCCTGATAGGCTCAGGAACAGAACAGTGCGCATTAACCTGATAGTCTACCCGCTCATAAGCGCGATGGTAGCTTGGTGGGCTAATAGCTCACTAGTCCAGGATCGAAGGATATTGATCCAGGTTATACTTAAAGTTAGGTCACTAAACAGGAGCTTGATCTTCCTTAGAAGGTCAATAATGAAGTCGTCGAAGGAAAGCAATTAGGATCCAAGTATAAAACCAATTCATATGAAGGAATGAGCCTAACAATGGTTTACTATAAATTTATTAAAAATAATAATAATATGGTAGCTAGAGGTGGCAAATATGTTATAAATAATAGAAGGGTCGAAACGAAAAATTTCTACAACTTCGAGTTGCCAATAGACTGGTCATATCTTTTCATATTAAAGTTTAGTATGTGGTGTCTATTTAGGAATTATTTAAAATCATACTAGGAATTATCCTGTGATTAAATTTGATTATACGTAAAGATATATATTTTTAGTTATTTTTATAAAATTAAATTAGGACCCTCGGGTAAGATTGAGTTTCATAGTTTAATACTCCGTCAGCTCATGTTAGAGGTAGACTACAGTAAAATGCTATAAGTTTCTTATTCCCTCGTAAATTTAAGGTTCATACCGCGTCAAGGAGATGTCCCACTTCTTTCTTTTCCCGCGGCCTTATGTCGCTAATATTTCAAAACTTCTAAAATATTTTAGAACTCTCGACTCTTCCTTCCCTCTCGAAGTTAATGAACCGAAGTGCAATCTGCCCATAACCCCCTAGCCGTATGATCGAAATGGTGACATACAATATAATTTTAAGAGATTGAAAACCCTTCTAGTATAGTCTTTTGACTATGAGAACCATGGAAGAACTTATTATCCACCGAGTTAAACATAGGTTAAACAAGAACTCTTGTTGAACAAGACCCAAAGGACAACCTTATAAACATGAGGCTTGAACCTCCTAATTAATTATAATACTCCTTAAATACTTAGGATGATCAGATTTCAGAATTTCAGAACCATATCTCTACAAGGCATTCGCGGCTTAACTTAATTCTCAATCCTGGGTGATTACTAAAGGACTCACTACTTTGACCGAGTAGAAGACCAGGATTCATCAGGATTAGGAAGGGATACAATGAGTTGTTTGCCTTAGTCAGGGGGCAATCGACGTATCGGATTTGAGCCCACCACAATTGTCTTTCTGTATTAGCCCAATCATAAAGAGTAGATTATACCACCCTTAGGTAAACTTTATCATCAAACACTTAACACGATAATAATGATTTGGACATTTATTTTCAACCCTTAAAGGTAGAAACTTTTAAGGGGCATAGACCAATATGAGCTAGGCTGATGTAATTATTATGTACCTTAACACGTATATAAATCCGAAACCAACAAAACTAAGCAAATGAAATAATAAAACCTTTATTTATTACCCTTAGGCAATTTCGGGGATGAAATTGTTCTTTAAGGGGGGTAGATTATAACGTCCCGAAAAAATCCGTGCAATGACCCGAGTACCACCTCAGGCAGAAATCACTAAAGACCGAATCCTTTAAAAATTAGATAAAAATTATTAAGTGTTAAACTAAATAATCAATGGAATTAGATTGAACTGCTTTCAATATGAACTGCAACGCCCAAAACTAGTAGGATCGCTAATGTTACATTACCTAAAAACCTAGGATCGATCTCAAAACCCAGTTGCTCTCGAGGGCACAATGAAACTCCGTATCGGACCTGCACCGCACGTCAAAAGCCTGATTACCACGAAACTATACGGTTATGAACTTCTTACTGGGCTTGAAAACTCTCTTGAAAATCAAGTCCTAATAGCATCCAGAAGCGCACAACTTGAGCATGGAGCGGAAGTGTGTGAGAAACGCGAATATCTTTAAAAAATGAACTCAAACTTAAGTGATTTGAGCCGTTCGCTTGCAGGACAAATCTAAGGTTTCAGACCGTCAAATTCTAACCCAACTACACCCTCAGATCAGGAAAAATTTTCAATACATGTCAGTGTACTTGTGGCCCTAATCGAGTAACGATGACCGTTAAACTGAAACAGGTCCTTTATGGTCGATCCACAAATCTGATCGGACCAAAAACTTAACCTGACGTAGATCCATCGTGAGGGAACTTACTCTAGATCGTATGTAGAAAATGGGCCTCCAGATGGGCTCCGTTGGACCGAAACAGCCACTCTTTGGCTATAACCTAAGTATACCATGGCCCTGGGGTCATTTGCATCAGTTATGCGCCTATATAAGGGCCTTAACACACCCCTCTCTCATTCCATACGAATTTCAAACCCTAAGAGAGAGAAGAGAGGAAAAGGAGAAGGAGAAAGTGAGGAGAAAAGAGAGAGAGAGTTAGAGATCGTTGTTGGGCTTCGATCCCACCACTCCACGTACTGAATCATCCTTACTGTATTGCTATTCCAGCGATTTCGACTCTGTTCTTGGGTAAGAAATCCTAACCCTAATTTGTTTGAGGGATCTAATTAAATTAAGTGATGAAATAGCTACCCTATTTCATGTTATAGGTTGTCGTTGTATCGTAGGCAAAGACATAGTGTTCAGACTGAGCTCGTTACGAGTTTATCGACGAAAAGTGTGGACTATAAACGTTTAGGTTATGGTTTTCAAGGCTTTCGATGTCAGTTAATGATTTATGACTGACTTGATTGCTGTCACATGTGCTTAGATGCAATGATTTCCCTTATTACATATATATGTGAACTATGTTGGATATAATGCATTCCATGTGCTTGTTGAAATGTTTGGATGAATATGGAATTAGGATATGTATTTGCTATGATTATTTGATTGAGAATACATGATTGTTGTACTTGTGGCAACTCCTTGTGAAAGGATTTGCTACAATATATGATATAACTAATTTATTATATATGTTGATATGCGTAGTCTAAGTGTTTGATAAAATGGCTGAATGTGAAAATGCTTCTTGAGATGTATTTAATAAGGGTGTTGAGATAGGATTCTCAATTGCCTTATCTATAGTTATAGTTTCCCTCATAACCTATCTCGCTATTTCGTGATTTATGGATGAAATGCCTATGTATGTTAACATGTGCACTGTGTTTGATAAAATACTCAAATGAGTGTTGTACTTGGATTGTTTGTTAAATCCCTAAATGATTATCACATGTCTCCATATGCTGCATTTGAGTATGATTGGGACTACTATGTAGTTTAGGCAATCAGTAACAAATCCTGTTTAAGTGGTCGAATTATTCTCACCACATTTGATGTATTCAGTGAATCCGAGTCGTATGATGATTGTCGACAGTGGTACCATGTCGATTAATTCAGTGTACACTCGTACCAATCGAACTTGTTAAGTAACTCGATTGCCCTACTGAGTGTTTACCATGTATGAACACTACTGCTTGAATCTATGGTACCCCTTACCAATGTAAAGACCTGTTTCAACCATGGTACCACGATCCACTAAGACTCATGAACCAGACATGGTAGTATGGGACACCGTGGTTGAGCTGTCGGCCTACACTAGGGTGACGAGCCTCCCCATAGTGACCAGTTAGAACCCAAACTCGTGAGCCAAATACGGTGGTATGGGACACTATATTCGAGCTGTCGACCTACACTGGCACAACCTAGCTGTGGTCCCCAATCAGGTTAGTGATAAGCCTTCAAAAATAGACTGCCAGTTGGTAGGGCGTTGGTGAAGTGACCTCGAGTACAAAATAGGCCGAACCCGGTACAGCCTAGCTGTGGTCCCCAGTCGGGTTGGTGACGAGCCTTCGAAAATAGACTGTCAGTTAGTAGGGTGTTGGTGGGGTGACCTCAAGTGTGAAATAAGCCTACGCTGAGGTGATGAGCCTCCCGTAGCAACCTACAGTGTAAACTCGCGAACTTGCCTATCGTATGTGATAAACTAGAATTGACAAACTTAGATGGATCATTATTTGGGTTAATGATATAAAGGGAGGTACTTAGCTTCCTGAACCTGTTGTATGAATAAACCTAATTAAGAACTTGGCTAATCACACACATGCATCGTATTTCCATGTGCCGTTGGCATTGGAGTTGAGCACAGAGGAAGGGGTGTATGTCGCAATTGTGAGATGATGTTGCAAAGGGAGTGTAGGCGAGGGCATGCATCATTAACTCATATCATCCTTACATTAACTTGAGTACCTAGGAATGCTTGTTGTATTGCTTTATCATTACTGCTTGACTGAATTGATAACATGTTAACCTTTGCCTTATATCTCTACTGAGTTGATCACTCACTCCCACTCTGGGATGGTATTTTAAAATACCAACCAGACTCTGTTGTATTTTCAGGGGATGACGAGGCTTGCGGGATAGAGCCTGTCTTCTATGATGACGAGGGGGAGTTCTCCTACATGCAACTCTCTGGTGGGTCTATGTAGACCTGGAGTTGCGTATCGGGGCTACAGGGATATGGATAAATGACATTACACTTCACCATTTTGTATATTTTGGAACTATACATGTAACTGTTTAGCCTGGTGACATTCATACTCTGGGGACTTACAATCACTTATATGCTTTATATACATATCACAGTCTTCCACTTGCGTAAACTGTCTCTGGAGTATGATATGTTGTTTTGGTATAATCCCACTCATGTTTAATACACTAATACGGACAACATTTAATCATCATCATCTATGTTGCATAAGTGATGGGTTGGAACTTGGGAGTTGAGCTTCTGCTCGACCCCCAATTTTCAGGGCGTTACATAAGATAACAAACGACTTCCGCCTGCTCCACCACATATGCATGTATAACATGCATCCTAGGTGGAGTAACCGCACCGAATGTACAAAGTTCATGGTGGACTTCTTGTGTAGAGTCAAGTAAGGAGAGAAAGTATGCTTGCCTGCTCTTGCCCTATCTCAAATAATCAGCACTGCACGGTCTATTAGGCAAGACTCCTCGCTACCTTTTGGCCAACTTATTTACAAAATTGTTCCCCACTTTAGTTTCAAACTCCATATGGATAATGTCCCCCCAATCCACATTATCAGTGAGAACACACTCAACAACATAGGCATTGGCCCTAGTCAACGCCAATCCCGACTCGATGAGCAGAGCGACGAAATAGAAGAAGAAAGTGAAGAGGACGAGGGAAGTGAAGGTGAGGAAGAAAGTGGTAATGGTGAAGAAGGAAGTGGTGAGGAAGGCAGTGAAGAGGAAGATCACGGAGAAGAAGAGTAGGCTCAAGACTCTGATGAGGACCCTCCTACACATGAAGACCGCCATGATCGGGCTGCCTTAGAAGCCCGCATGGCCAAAATTGAGGAAAATCAGGCAGCCCTGAGATAGGAGGTCAAGGAGAATCAGGCCTATCTGAAACAGAAATTCAAGAAAATGTCTCGCACCTTGAAGGCCCTCCTGTGCTATATGCAGGATAAGGGCGCACCTCCACCTTCACCAGAGTCAGCGGACTAGTTGTGTTGCAGTGGTTCTTTGGTTTTCCCTGTTTCTTGTTTTCTTTGTAATAGCCCTACTTGGCTTGGATGGATGTTAGAATAGTTAGTGTTAAAACCGTTGCTAAATTAGCTCACATGCATCTTCTATCATAATTCATGTAATACTACACCTCATGTATTGTGATAAATTTTGGCTTAATGAAATGCATGAAGCACTTTTTATTTGCAATGTGTTGAGTGGTTGGAAAAGTGAGTAATATTATTTTAAAACTAACACTCATTGCACCCTATGTTGTATATAGGGGATGCCTCCTAAAAACACTCAGAATATAGCACGTCTCGCACTTGGCGGATCGATTGACGGGGTGCCTCCCCTGAACGATAGCTAGACGGACCCTATATTCGGCCTGAACTTTGAGACAATGCTGGATTTGCAGCCTGCCAGCCAACACCTTGTGCACCACCAGTTCTGGAATAGAACTGTGTATCTACATCAACGCAACACATGCCTCAGGCAGCTTCTCCTCCTGATAGGTTGGAGCAGATGATGCTCCTGATGCAGAACAACAGCAAGTATTAGCTACGATCGCGGGGCCATTGCCTAGAATATGACTACGGTACCGCCTATGCCATCTATGCAGCCTGCTGTGGCTATGAATACAAGCGGCTTGTTTGAGTACTCACCGACTTGAGGAGGCAGAGTATTGGTTGGATCATATATCCAAGATGCTGACGCTCCTACACTGTACTGAGGCAGAGTAAGTGGAGCTAGTTATGTACATGTTTGAAAAGGAGGCTAGTCTCTGGTGGGACAGTATCCTACGAACCATCCTCACAAGATACGTGTGGATGTGGGATGCATTTGAAACTCAATTCCACGGAAAGTATTTCCCCCTCACTTATCATAATGAAAAGGAGGGTAAATTTCTCTACCTTCAACAAGGGGGGATGATAGTAGCCGAGTACAAGAATCGCTTTACTTAGCTAGCCAGATATGCACCATTGATCCTGGCGGACGAGCCGATGAGGATGCGGTGATTTTCAGAGGGTCTGCGGCCTGACATTCGCACAAAGATGTGTTGCGCTAGCATTCCCAGCTATGCTGAGCTAGTGAACATGTCCCTGCGAGCTGAGCAGGATGGAGACTGTGTGTCACAGACACGTATGCCGATGGGCCCAAGGTCTCGACCCAAGCTACCAAATCGACCATTCCTTGGTAAGAGGGCACGTGCAAATTTGCCTTTCAGGCTAATGGCTCCATCAACCCAACCGAGGTGGTCAAATCTTTGATGCACCTACTGTAGGAGGGCGGGCCATACAGACACTTACTGTTTTACCAAGATGAAGGACAACGATTTTATGCCACCTCAGAAGATCAACCACCAGCTGCCACAGGCTATTTCAACTTTACCCCTACGATCTACACCACCAGCACAAGCATTCTATAGACCACATGTACCTTGAAATAGGCCACCTCAACGACCTATGGTAGCGCAACCCAATCATTCTCAACAAGCACGTGTACATGCACTTGCAGCTGAAGCATCTGAGTCAGCAACTGCAGTGCCTTTAGCCTTCGAAGTCACTACCCATGTTCAAGGTACACCTGTATTTCTATTAGTGGACACCGGGTCCACTATGGCGATAATATCGTACTCTACAGTTAAGCACTTAGGGCTGAACACTATACTATGGTTGGGGTGAGAGTCCTTACCGCAACAGGGACCTTCTCCGATGCTACTAAGCTTTGTAAAGGTTGCCCGATAAACTTAGGAAGCAGAACGGTGTGCATTGACCTGATCATCACCTCATTGTATCATTACGACATCATCCTTGGCATGGATTGGCCCACCGAAATGAAGGCAGAGATCGATTATGAAACCTGACTGGTGACGGCACATGAACCCGAGGGCACTGCCTTTACTTTTCCAGTTCAGGTCAGTTAGCCCTACCGCATAAGTTGTTACCCTTCTTTATTGGAGAATGTTAATGGTCTAACGCTTGGGGACACGCCTGTCATCCAAGATTTCACAGACATGTTCAGAACAATACCTGGACTACCTCCTCGGCATGAGATCGACTTTACTATCAACCTTATGCCTGGTGCGATGCCCATTTTCTTGCCAACATACTGCATGCCTCCGTGTGAAATGGAGGAATTGAGGAGGCAGATAGTTGATCTGTTGGAATTAGGTTTTATACGGCCTAGTGTATCCCCTTAGGGAGCACCGGTATTGTTTGTAAAGAAGAAGGACAGGTCACTATGGTTGTGTATTGATTATCGCAGGCTGAATCACATCACGGTCAAGAACAAGTACCCTCCGCCCAGGATAGATGACCTGTTTGACCAGTTGAAAGGGGCACGATATTTCTCTAAGATCGACCTGCAGTCAGGGTATCATTAGTTGCGCGTCAGGGATGAAGACATGTAAAAAACAACATTTAGAATCAGTTTTGGGCACTATGAGTTTCTCATGATGTCGTTCGAACTTACGAATGCACTAGCTGTGTTCATGGACCTCATAAATCGAGTGTTTCGGCTGTATCTGTACCGGTTCGTCATTGTGTTTATAGATAACATTTAGATATACTTCAAGAGTCGAAAAGATCATGAAGAACACCTACAAGCAGTCTTCGATACTCTCAGGAAGAATCAGTTATTAGTGTAATACCGAAAATGTGACTTCTAGAAGGAGGAAGTGTCACGCCCCAAACTTGAAAATCGAGCTCACAAAATTCTTGATTGGCGAATATGGCGCCGACAGCCTCTGCAGTACCCCATTCTCGGCTCCCAGTACCCATACACCAGGTTCCGATCCTAGGATCCTATAAGGAGGATTTTTTTAATATCAATCTGATTCGTAATGAGCATAACTAAAGGCATAACCCACTAACAATAATCACAAGAACACCATCATAAAATCCACTATGATAAAAAACTTTGAGTACAATGCGTATGAAAGGGAAATATAGGATAACAGAAACTCCAGAAGCTTGACTACTCACTTCAACTGTGACAATGCTATGGCTGCGTCCTAGCGTCACCTGCACGCATCAATCGTGCATAAGCTTATAGAAAGCTTAGAGGGTGGTGTAAGTGTGTGCGTAGAATGAATGTGCTCAGAATGCAATGTCAGAGTAATGCAAAATCATGCTAATGGGTATATGAGTGCAATCAGCCATACCAAGGCTATGTGGTGCAAGATATGAATGCTATTGGCCATATCATGACCATGTGATGCGAGATGCAACTCAAGCATGCCAATCCTCATCCAAATCCTCATACAGGTCATTAATATCAGTACAGTTCTTAGTCTGGATAATCACCAGGGTCTAGTACACTCTATGTCAGCTTGTCGCCCCTATCCGAACGCACAACTGGGAGAGTGGAAGAGACCTCATTATCTGCCTGCCAATATCGGGCCCGGCTCGTCGATAGCAAACTCGTTCCTCAAGTTGGTCAAACTTAACCTAGAAATTTCCCCCTCACTCAGGCAAGTAAGGTCACACCCCTTTCCAACCGACCACGACATAGAGGGAGACGCAGCTTACTGGTATACGGCCCTCGTGCGCTTATGCATCTACTCGGTCTCGACGTTGGAGTCATCCTCTGGTACCATTGGGTTTAGGAATTTTCACCCAGGGACATCTATGGTGCCCCAATGCTAGAAACAGTATTTTTCGTATCCAATCCAACCACCCACGATGTGTCTATGGAGGCTATGGTCCTGACGTCGTTAGGGCATACAATAATTAAAATCACACAAATGCAAGTGCATGAATCACCCTACCAGACATGCAACAATCGTGCGCGTACCGCGCGCTCATGAAGGGCAACTCCACCTATCAGGGAACCCATAAACAATCTGCCCGAAGGCATATCCTATGATCAGTCACTCCTCATATCAAGTATACATATGATGCGTATGAGCATGAATCATGGAACTATAGTAAACATGTTATATGATGATGGATTCCCTTCATAACGAAGATGGACCTAGATGGCCTACACACAAGCAGTATGAGCCTAAAAATTGGCCCTAGGGAGAGTTATAATGCGGACATTTAACCAACTTTATTCTTACAATGTAGACGTCAAACCATCATTGCTCCCAAGGCATGGCCCACCATAAACTTCATTACATAAACCATGGTGGAATCATACATTGTAATGGGCCTTAAGTACAACCCGTTGGGCCTCAACCCAAGGGCTCCAAATACATCAAATGGGATGCATCACATGGACCTTATATATATACAACTGGGCCTCAACATCGAGCCTACTCAAATGGGCTGAAACAATGGGCCGAATCAACTGGGTCAAGTCGAATGGGCTGAGTTAAATTCATCAAATGGGCTGCATCACATGGGCCTCAACAACATACCTCATGCACATCAAGGTGGGCCTCAACAACGGGCCATAAATATATCAAGATGGGCATCATCACATTCCCAAAAGGAGCCATATTGAAGGATTATTTAGACCATACTCCAAGTAATAGTGGAGATAATTTTCACTGTTTAAACAATTCACAGGGGGCCTACCATAAGGTTTATTTCCTGCTCAATCTAATCATAAGTCTTAAAGACCTGGATTAAGAGGGAAAACAAATATCATATTGGTCTAAACCCTATAGTCCAAGGGTTTTAATGGTGGATGTTCAACCCACTGTTTCCTGAAATGTGGTCCACCTGATCCTAGATCATTCTTATTTTTAGTTTCAAGCCTTAAAATGAGTTTTCAAAATGGGTGGACGGCTTGGATGCAACACATGCATCATGGTGGGTCCCATAGATAGATAACATAGATAAAGCACATAATTCATGGTGGGGACCCCACTGATGGAAGGTGTGGACACACACATAAGTGGGTTCGATGTGGGGCCCACCATAACATTTATTTTCCACCCAATCTATTCACGAGGACACACGGACCTAGGTGAAGAGGAAAAACAAATTTCATGATGATCCAAAACTCTGTCACACTTAAAAGGGTTTCAATGGCAGACGTTTAATCCTCACTGTTCCCTGTGATGTGGGCCACCTAAGCCATGTACACGGCTGATTTTTAGGGCGGCCCATTGCCCTGAGGGGGGCCCACCAAATGTAAGGTGTTGATGTACGACACATATAATGGTGGGGCCTATGAATGGGACCCTGCCTCTAGCACCCACGCAACAGGACGCTGCTAGCGTCCTTGGGCTGTCAGCAGTTGCAGCAGCGTCTGCTGCTATTTTTTTTCAAAAATATATTTTTCTGAAGAATTTTCTAGGCGGGGCCCTCATCAGGAGAATCCACCTCGTCCACTGGCTCCTATGGCTTAAGACAAGCCAAAAAAGCCCAATATTTGGCATGTTTCGGTGTGTAGAAAGGTCAAAAATGAATTTTAATGGTGAAAACTAGTGTTTTCTATGCTATGGCCCACTAGATGATCATATTGGCTTCCTTTTTTGGCTCAATGCCAAAAATGAGCTAAGAAATAGGATGGATGGCGTGGATTTGATCCTTGCACCAAGTTGGGGCCTGCATGAGCAGCCCAACCCAAAAGCTCAATATATATATATATATATATATATATATATATATATATATATATATATATATATATATATATATATATATTACATAATAATATATTACATGTGTGCGTGTGTGAGAGGGAGGGGGGTAGTGTTAGCGTTGTCAGCGCCCAGCGTCCAAAGACGCTGGACGGACGGCTGATGGTGGGCCCTACATATATGGATGGTTTTGATACAACACATATATCATGCGATGGGACCCACATAGCTGGACGGTGTGGATTACATCCACACGCATGATGGTGTGGCCCATCTAAATGGATGAATAACGTGGATGGGTCCCACAGACCCCCGTCAGTTCATACTTCACTGTCAGTTAACACTACACTGTTAGCCACCTCCATTGATGCACGATGTGGTATATATCTCATCAAGGTAGGTCCTACATGGCCCACCTATTTTGGATCAGCCTAATATTTGTGTTTTCACATCATCCAGGCCCACTGGATGGCCTAGATAAAACAGATGTACAGCGTCGATTTAAAGGGTATTATCAAGGTGGGGTCCATTTAGGTGGGCCACATAGCTTCATCATCAACCTAAGAAAATGAAAGAGAGAGAGAGAGAGAGAGAGAGAGAGAGAGATAAAGAGACGAGAGGGAGAGGAGGGATCCCACCACTATGGGCCCTCCATTTCTTACATTGCATACTTCAAACAGGTTCCACCATATGCGGTCCCAAAAAAATGAAATTTAATGGTGGATCACCTACCTGTCGGCCTTCTTCTTGGTCCCTTAGCCTCCTTAGCTCCTATGCTCAACTTTTTACGGTGCATAATGGAGTTTTGATGGTGCGAATGAGAGATGAGATGATAGGGAAAGTGGGCCACACTTGGCTTTGGGAGAGAGAGAGCTTGGACGTGGGATGTTTGTTGCTTGGGAGTGAGGAGATGGAATGAGAGAGAGTAGGAAGTGATGGGTGATATGGGATGGGTGATGTGTGATGGGTGATGGGTGATGGGTGGAGTGATGGGGTTGTAAGAAAGGGATGGGTAGAGAGAGAGGGAGAGTTGACATTGAGAATGGGAAAGGATGAGTTGTTGTACTTGGGGTGAGGCTTATACTTCACTTGATTGATTGATAGATTGATGGGACATATTGTAGAGATTCCCTCGAAGTTTGTAAAGCGCGGCATTTTTCTCAAAATGATCGTGGGCCCACATCTTCTAACCAGGGGACCGGTTTGGTCACGAGTCACGGCGTTGGAACCGTGGTGATGATGCGGTCGCTTGGGTACAAGTTTCGGGTCGAGCCGACTTTAGTATGCAAGACTCGGCTTAGGATCGCGTGTGAATGTCGGATACGGGTCGAGGGTTGTCGAAATTCGACCAGAAGAATCGTGAAATCCAATGGAATGGTACGGTGTGAGACCTGACCTGAGTTCGCATGTGTGTGTGTGTGAGTATGTATCTCGTGTATTTTGGTCCCGCGGTCCTACCGGTCAAATTTCAGCGACCTGCGACCTTCAGATAGTGATTGCGGTCACCATTGAGTTTGGTCACGCAGACCCGACTCGGATTAACCCAAGACCTATGCCATTGCGACCGCATCGTCGCCGCGGTTCCAGCGCCGTGTCTCATGCGTAAATCTGGCATGTTCATCAAAAGTTATGGGCCGCGTATTATTTGGACCGTTGATTGCATTTTTGGTGGGACCCACCTGATTGCACATTTCCCCATGTGCACTATTCTCCATGTAAGCCACCTTTAGCCTAGCAATGATGGCTTCTTTTCTCAAGAAAACCATGATGAGATTAGCTTCTCTAGGTAATGATGAGCCACCCTATCCCATGAGCAATGATTATTTTCTCTTTTCAAAACTCATCTTTTTCTAAGAAAGTAATCATTTCAACTTTAGAAACTCTCTCATCTCCCTCTCTCTTTCTTCATTTCTCTCCTCCTCTTTGCAAATGCCCTCCAATGTCCTCCATTGCTGAACTTTTCCAGCCCTCTTTCCTCTTCTTTCCCCCTAGATCTAACCATCAAAGATCCATCATCACCATTGAACCTCCTTCCTTGAAGCTTAAGGAGCATGGTGGTTGAAGAATCTTGAAGATTCAACAAGTGGGTGAGCATGTAGGATAGATTGCATGGTTCTTATTTTCATAGATCTTTTGTTGCTTCATATAGAGAGTGTAGGACTCGCCACATCAATGGTGAAGGTCCACCACTCCTTGGATAAGGTTTTTTTAGCCATCACTTGCATGCATGTGATCTTGATGGGGCCATTCTCCATGGACCCCATCTTGATTAGATTTCATTTCTTCTTCTCTTCTCCCCTTTCTATGGTTTGGATGTAATGATTATGTGGCCCACGTGATGTGTCATGTAACTAGAATTTTTAAATTTTTGGGACATCCAGGCCCAAGTTGTTGGACACCCAGGCCCAACTGTGCTGCCTAGTTTTACTACTTGATTTGGAAAGCCTTTGGGCCTGATTTTATGGATTTTCTTAGGGAGGGGCTGGGCCTGGGAGTTGTGTGACACATCAGGGTGGACCCCACCTTGTGGAATCTATGATTTATTTCCATTTATTATTTTTTTTGGGCTGATCTAGACAACAACATGTTGCTGTCCAAATTGCTGAAATTTTTTCTATGTTGTAATGTATGGGTTGTAGGCCTTGTTTGTGGTCTCATTTTTCCTGATTTCTTAGACTTCTCTTTGAGGTGTGGACCCCACCTAAAAGTATGCTAAACCTCACCTTCAAATGTCCCCATTTGATCACCCAAAAGGGTGGGCTAAGGATGGTGGATGGCCCAGATTTTTCTGGACTGTTCAGCCACACTGTTTGCTGGAAAATCATAAATATTAGCCTGATTTTGAAATGGTGGGCCACCTTTGTAGACCCCAACTTACTGTATACTTGTATAGGAAAGTTGGCCTTACATTTTATCAAATTTACATAGACCTGGGCCCACTCAAATGGGGTGCTAAAGTCACGGACAGCAGCATTGCTGCAGCAGGAAAATAAAAATCTGGACCTTGCTGTCCATAAATTGCATGAGTTAAATAAAATATTTTTACTATCCCAAAAATCGTAAATTTTTGTATGGAGGTGTCCCACCCATGGTAGGACCTATCCACAAAATTTTAGGGCCAAGGAATCCTATTTGGGTATCCAAAAGGGTGGGCTAACATACTGGACTGCCAGAAATTTCTGCTGTGCAGTCCAGCAGCATAGTCCCATAAAAATAATATTAAAAAAATGATTTCTAAGAAGGTGAGCCATATTTCTAGATCCCAACGTGTTTTAGACTTGATGAGGGACCTTGGGTCCAAATTTTAGGAATTTTGGAGGCCCAGAACCCACCCATTGGATGGCCCAAATTCAGGACAGTTATATTCCAGCAATATTTCACCCTGGATAGATTGTATTATTTAAATTAATTTAAATACTTATGAGTATCCTAAAATCATGAAAATTTATAGGGAAGTGACCCACCCATGATGTGACTCACCTACAAATTTTTGGGGCCAATGGAGCCCCGTGTACATCGTGGCAAGTGCTGGACAGGCTCACCACGTTCAGGTATCCCGATTCACCAGATTTTCTTAATGGTCTGTTTTATTTAAATTAATTAAAATACTTCTGACCGTCAAAAATCACAAAATTTTGAAGATTCATGGTCCACCTATGGGAGGACCATCTTGTAAATTTTTATGGCCATCGGACCCCTGTACTGACCGTGGTGTGGCCTGCAAACTTGGGTCAGTTTTGGGCGAGATACTCAGGCCCGTAGGACTACCCACCACGGGACGCCCCTACCTTGGGCTGTTGTTGGGCCTGTATTCCAGCGGCATGGCCCACTTCTAATATGTGTTGTGCATTCCCCTCTCATCCGGTGGGACCCACTGTGATATTTGTGGGTCACCATGGGCTAGTAACCCATCTGAATTACATAAATTTCTGGATTCCAGCAGGCCCAGGAAGTGGGTGGGCTGGAATTCCAGTAAGGGGCCCAAATTTACTCCATAGTTGATTGTTTTGGAGCTGTTGTGGGCTACCAGATTTAAGGGAGTATTGCACACACTCCTTGCCTTATTTCTTTAGACATTTTTGGGCATGATTAGTCCCTCTTAAGGCCCACCTTTATGGTGATGTTGGGGGTTAGCCTTAACCAGATTTTTGGTAGCTTATAGGCCCAATGGGCTGGAAACCTATTTCTTAAGCCCAAGATCGTGTAGGGCTTGACCTTATTGTTTCACGGGCCCAACGAGCCGTCTACAGGCTGACCGTGTGTATTTATTAGCCGTGATGCCCTCATGAAATGCTTAATTATGGGCTGACTTGCGGGGCCCACATAAATGTATAGTGTGGGGGGCCTTGCCAAGTCTTTGGGCTGATGTGGCAAGGCCCACACTGTCAGTATAGGCCTTGCTTATGTGTATTCTTGGGTTTATAGGCTGCCCTCAAGCCCACCATAACGTATGAATTGGATGACTTTTGTTTTGGGCCATTTCTTTAGGGCCCATTATGAGATATAGTATATGCATGTTTGTGCTACCAAGTAGGCCTTGTGGACTCAGTTCTTTTGGATAGGCCCATTGATCTTGGGCCTATACTCTCCTATCTATTGTGATGGGCTTAGGGGCAATGATACACAAGAAGTCGGGCCCTTGGCTGCCCACTAAACTGACCTTATACTTAGGCCAAAAGTGAGGCCCAACTCACTTGTGTTAAATGTGAAACTTGCCCATGTAAATGAATTACTGGGCTGCCCATGAAGCTCACCATAATATGTGGAATTATAACCTTTGTGGTTGGGTCCAAACCTTACTTGAGGGCCCACTATATGGCCTATAAGTTGGGCTTGGTGTATGGCCTACTAGTCCACACATTGCTTAGGCCTTAGATCTTTCATTATATGGGTAGTGGCGAGCTACCTCTTGGAAACCAGTTGAGGTTGGATGTCCTCTTGGGTGATCCTAAGGTAAGCTCATAGGTTTCTCTATGGGTGGTTAAAGGCCCACCATAGACCTTAGGCCATTTATTTAAGGCTCAATGTGCATGTATGTGGAATCTACCTTAATGCATGTTTGGTCCAAGCCGTCCAAGCCTTGGATCGCCCGATTGTGGAAGCACTCTCTGCCTTGGGCTGCTGCTGGACTCACAATCCAGTAGCAGGCCCACTTGATCTTTTCATGATATATACACACTCTCCATCTGGTGGGGTCCCCCAGTGAGTATAGTTGGCCTTCATGAGATTATTTCCACATACTCAACTAATTTCTAGACCTTAGCAGGCCCAGGAAGTCAAACAGGCCAAAAGTTTATCAAAGGCATTCGATGTACAATTTTATGGTTACAACTTTATTTGGCTGTGGGGCTCACCATATTGAGAACTTGTGTACGTATTACATGCTTATGCTTTCTTATAATCTTTGGGCTTAATTAGTGCATTCTTTTGGGTCACTTTTAGTGATCTTATGAGGACCCCATCTTAAGATCAGAATTTTGGGACATCCAGTGAGCCCAGATTGGGCAGGGACATCCCAGCTTGACCCAACCATACATTGGGCTGACTTCCACCATTTTGATGGACTTGTGGGCTGAGGTAAGGATAGTATTGGGCCCTTGGTTGCCTACTTAAATTGCTAGTTATTGGGCTGATGTAGTGGGGCCCATTTCATCCAAACTTAAACCTATTTTTTTGGGCCGTACACTACCAAAAAATCGAGCAAAGGCTATGGAGAGTGGAAGCTTTTAGCTACGGATTTAATCCGTAGTAATATAGCTACGGATTTAAGCCATAGCTATAGCCTAAGTTTTCTGTCGCTAAAGCTACTCCCCACCTAAAATATATTAAATATATATTAAATATAAATGGTGCTCTAGGGGATCCATGAGGTCCACTTGAATATATGAGTTTGATCTAAGCCGTCTAAAAATTTTGATATATAATTTTAGTATATGAGCCCAAAAATTATGTAGTTTAAATCTCTAAGTGGACCACACCATAAGAAATAATAGAAATTAAATTTATACTGTTAATATATTGTGTGGTCTCCTTATAGATTCGATCTAACTCATTTTTTTTATCAACACTTATAATAATAATTTAAAATTAATGGACGGAGTGGATATATGAAATACATCACAGTGGGCCCCACGGTCCTAAAAACATAAAACGTCCAGGAGCCGTCCGTCACGCGCCCCTCCAAAACCTCAAAATCCCTTCAAAACCCAAAACGCCCGTCCGCCATTTTCTCCCGCTCGCCCGACGAACCCATCTCTCTATCTCTCTCTCGCACTCAATCTCTCTCTCTTTCCTTTGCCCTCTCTCGATCTCCCGATCTCCCTCACCCTCTCTCCCTGTCTCAAGGCCGCATTCTCCTCTCTGTTTTCAAAAACCCATTTTGCTGTAAGAAGGAGAAGAAGAAGGAGAAGGAGAAGAAGACGGAGCACGGTTAGTTTCTTTCTTTCTCCCTCTTTATCTCTTTCTCAAAACTTTCAATCCTTCAATCCGCATTCCCCTCTCCCTGTTTCTGAAATCTAAGGGCCCAATTGGCCGGTCGGATTGGAAGGGATTGGATGTTGTTGGAAGGGATTGGAAGTTAAATCCTGGGATTGGCCGGGCGTGCCAAACAGAGTCAACCACCCATATTGGCCATTTTGGGCATTTCAGATACAGGCCAACCTCGCATGGAACGCCCACCATTAGGGCCTGTGGTGATTGAACGCCCACCATTAGGGCCTGTTTGGCCAGGCAGATTGGATGGAATTGGATGGTATTAGAGTGGATTGCACAGATTTCTAGGTAATGATAGTTGCGTCAGTGGATTGGTGGAAGATCTATGGGATTTCTATATCCTGGGATTGCTATTTCCGGTCTATTTGGGATGCCCGGCCAATACCGGGATTAAACCTTCAAATCCCTTTTAATCCCTTGAACCAAACACGTCCCAAGCAATTTTGAAGGGATTAGGGGTGGATTGGATGGGATTTAAAGGTAATGATGGTGATGTCAGTGGATTGTCTTAAGATCCATGGGATTGCTATATCATGAGATCAGGATCCTGCGTCTGTCGTCAATTTGAATTTCTATATTTTTTTTTCAATGTCTTTTATGTTACTGGCACAGGCATTCATATACATTGAAAAATATGATTGAAGTGCTAGACTGGCATGTGCATTTACAGCATTTTTTAAATGTTGGTGACTCATCCACCACACGTGTTATAAAACATGTTAATCCACTGCATTGCATTCATCAGGAATCAAGCAGCGGTATGGAGCTACTGAGATGCATCTGACTTTATTGCACACTACTGCAATGGTTGGTCATAGTGTTTGCAAACATCAACTAACTTTCATTCAGCACATATATATATATATATATATATATATATATATATATAAAATCTTGAAGGGAATTTCAGAAAATTTGTTGGTTTGTCAGTTTGCGAGATTAATTTGAATGTCTTTTAATTTGGTATAATGTCTGTTATGTTACTGGAACGAGCATTCATATACATTCAGAAATGTGATTGAAGGGCTAGACTAAGTCACTAAGATGTGCATTTCCACCATTTCTTAAATGGTGGTGTTTCATCCACCAAACATGTGCCATAACACATGTTAATTCACCTCACTGCATTTTTCAGGTATCAAGTAGTGGCATGAAGCTACTAAGATGTGCATTGCCATAACACATGTTAATTCCATAACCTTTGCTCGATTTTTTGGTAGTGTAAATTTTCATGAAGTTCTCAAGACCATTCCTTGAGAACAATATTGCATTGTGATATATGTGGCTTTATTATCAGCTTATGATTCGGAATATTTCAGGTGCCCGGATTGTAATGTGAGGTATTTTTTTTTTTGGCAGCCATTGGATTTAGGCCTCACAAACTGTAAATAAATATAGAATTTTGGCTCTCAAGTTTACAGTCCCTGTATACGGTGTTTTTATGTGAGATGGAAATGAGAAATGGGTCCTGGGAGTTCCATGAAATTTGCGAAGTGTTTGAATCAAATTAACTGTGGGTACAAAACAAAAACTTTAGCTGCAACTATACTTTCTAGCTCATTTAACAGGTTTAGGGCCTGTTGGATGTCCCATGTAACCATTTTGGGATTGAAGGATATCTAAAAAAGTAATGGCCGAAGATTTGTTTCCCCACTTCTATCAGTTTGGAGCAAAGAACTATTGAAAATGTTGCTTATTTAGATTCAGAATTTGGCAAATTCTTGTATGACAGATGAGCATCTGTTCTGCCTCAGATAGTCAGTTTGGAAGATGACCAAATGTGCCCTTAATTTCTTAAGTTTAGGATATGATAGTATGAGAACTCATGTACTTTCCTCAGCATTTGGCCGATATTATTGGAGGAAATTCTCGATATCTGCTGCGCACTGCAGTTCTTGGCTGATTGATGTATTTACTACTGTTCATGTTGCATTGCCATCTTTCATTTTTGTGCTTCTTTTCCTTTTTAATAAATTGTGGGGTATCCATAAACAAGGAACTTTCACACTGTCATCCATACTTTAGTTACTTGGTTTGTTGTCTGCATGGAAGTTTTTTTTTTTTTTTTTTAACCGTTTAATTTCTAGCAAGAGGTGCTTGACTTTCAGGTCCATGTGAATAAACCTCTTTGTATTCCTACTCCTTTTTAACTCTAATAAATGTGGTTGGTGTCATGTATTTGTATTTTTATTTTGACTATTGTTAGAAAATGCTTAATAAATGTTTGATCATTTTCTGCATTTTCAAGTTTAATTTCTGCTTGAATTTCTTGGTTATGAGAATCCCATCTTGCAGGCTTTATGGTCTTGATGTACATCTTTGAGACATATCTGGATATACGGCAACATGCATCTCTAAAGTTGCCAATTCTTCCTAAACCTTTGGTTGGAGTGGTCAGTCAAGAAAAAGTTGAGAATTCTCAAGCATTTAGTCTTGATAAAAGGTTTGTTTTTATCCATTGAGGATCATTCTGCATCCCATGTGTATGCGCTTGTGATTCAAAAATCTGCTTTAAACATGTTGTCGATCCATTTCAGTGGTTGAATTAGTTTACAGCTTCATCGGTCTTCTTATTACATGAAATTAAATTGGTTATATAGATTGGAATCTCTGGCTGGCTGAGACTAACTTCTTTGAGGTTTATATATTTTAGCAACTTCCACTTTATTCATGGGGCTGTAACCATACTAATGGATACCACAATTTTGTTCTTTGGTGTGCTGCCATGGTTTTGGAAGGTGAGTCAAGAGAATTGTGTCACTGTTATTCTTTTGGCAGAAATTCATTTGCTGTGCTTTTTGGGCTGCAGAGATCTGGAGACTTTCTAGTGCACATGGGCCTTAATTCAGAGAATGAAATACTTCACACCCTTGCATTCTTAGGAGGTGTTATGATTTGGTCACAGGTGTGATATAAAATCTTCCAATGGTTCTCAAATATTTAAATTGCACTTCATTTTCAAAAAATTGACTACAGTTTTCATGTCTCGTTGTACCCTTTTTCTTGTATTTGGTGTGGAAACTTGAATTTCATTCACGTAACCATCATGTGATGAGATATCTCATTTTTTTTTCCTCACTGAGTTTGTGAAGTTGAGAAATCTTCTCCTGTAATTTTTTTCCTTTTTCTAATGTGGATATATAAAACAGTACATGGATATCCATATCCAACTTCACTAGTTAAATAGATTAATTGTATGTCCAACACAGTACATATTGTTATTTATTGTCATTAATATATGCGGGATTGCATGTACATGCTGAAGTCAGCAAGGAAGTTCATGCAAGGTCGAAGTCGTTTAGCAGGTGGCCCATTGCCCCAGCTTGTATGTGTCTTGGCCAAAAAATTAGGATAGTTATGATGTTGCCTATATTGTGTAGTGCAGTGTGTGTGTGTGTGTGTGTGTGTGTGTGTGTGTGTGTGTGTGTGTATTGACCACCAAAAATATTTATTCGACTTGCATCCAAGCAGTTAATTAAGAGGGGAGAAGAACTAGTCAACTATTGAATTAAAAAGATCCTCCATTCCTTGAACTGCCAATCTTCAAAGAGTATTCATCATCATCATAATAGCCTGGTCCCAACTATTTGATCTGGCTTTATGAATCATTTGAAATTGGAATTCCCATGGTTGCTTGGAAACTGTATGAAAACTGGCATCCATCTAACTTCAGCTTTCTTTTATCTGGGCTGGGGTCTAGAAAATTAGATACATGCCTATAAATAAGCGAGCCCATTCTTTCTGGTCACTTGGCAAGGGCATGACTACTGGCTGTCTGCCTGAAATTAGACCTCTTTTATCTGGTCTGGGAACAGTGAAAATAGATACATGTGCAGAAATATGCAATTTTTTTTGAAGGGTAATAAATATGCAATTCTTCTGGAGAATTTGGAGATTCTCATGATTAGGGGAGATCCATATTTCTTAAGAAGCATCAGTTTCTAATGAGCAAACGACCTTTTGATCACACTATTAATAGATGCCTTTGTCCTTGAAGGATAAAATTATGTGCCATTAACAGATGTATTTATGCTAAAAGGATAAAATTATGCTTGCAAGGAATCTTTTATGCGATGACTTACCTGATGAGTGGATTTTTAACTCAATGGCCAAATGTATGGCTGTGGTGCTAAATAGTCCCATATGTTTAAATAGTGGCCAAAGGGACTGTTGCATTAACAATTTTCCACGAGAAAACAGAGATTTTCAACTAGAATAGAAGACAACAACACATCCTAAACTGTTAAAGAAGTTCTTCATGCCACACATGAAAATTTTGGTGCTTGATATAGGGAAAAGATATAATCAGTCCATTTATTTGCAAAATGATTTGTTATGGGCACAATCACTAAGAAGCTGGTAGATAGTTATATTTGTTGCTTTTCTCAATGATGTCCATTAAAATGCTGCAGGTTTCTCATCTGTTCACTGAATGGTGTCAGATTTGTGAACTTCCTGGTATGAATGATGCATCTTATGCCCATTATATTTCATAATTGCAGCAAAGTGGGCTACTTAAAGGTTTTCTTTGTTATGTGGTCATGACTTGTTTGTTTCTTCTCTCACTACGATTAAACTGGTTATATCTGATATTGTTGAGCTTGACTTCTTTCAAGGAGTGTTAATTCAGACCCAATTAGGTAGACTATTGCAAAAGCACGTCATAGAGGAAAGTTTAGACCAAATATATTGAGTTTAAGAGAACCATTGAGAAAATTAACATCTTCCCTTGATGCTAGTGGATATTAACAACAGTAAAATGCCACTTTCAACTACCCATGTGACATTACTGTTCAAATTCGGCCTACTTTACATTTAAAAAGGAAGTAAGATTAGACATACCCATCTTCTAAACTAGAAACTTTTCCTCAGTTCCTGAGATTTAAGGCTCTCTTGAATATAAATTGTTGTTGATGGGTTCTTTCTTGCTATCAGTTTTGTTGGTCTGTAAGGCAAACCTTGGAAGCATACAATGGAAGGTAAGGAAAACCCTCGAGGTCCCTTCTTTGAATCATGAAAAGGTATTTGTGCTCTTTTCATTGAGTGGGTAGTTGATTACTTAAGCATGACGGTTATGCGTATTCTTTTAGGTGGATGTTGCATGTGGGAAGATTAGAGCTGCATATTTCAGATTCAAGCATCTGGTACATCTCTTGTCAAGAATGCACATGTGTAGTTCATTAAATAGTACATTATGTGATATCGTGTGCATGATATCTATGTTGTAATTTCCCTCATGTATTTTGCTTAAAATCCATGTTTATGCATGATTCTCATGCATTGACATGGATTTGAGCTAAAAAAGATCGAAATGGAAAATTTGAGAAAACAGGGGAGATTTTCTTTTATAAAGTAAGTATTTGGGACCAAGTGGTTACATATTTGCTCCATTAAATTTGCTCGAAATTAATGGAGCAGACCCGGATGTGCGTCGGAGCTATCCGGATGAGCGGGGGTCCCTGGAAGGTGGGAATCGCTGTTATGACCATGATGAAGCTATCCATTTCCTATGGACAGCATTGGAGGGCCCTGGCCATTTGGACAGGCCGTGTTTATGTATTTGATCGAAATTAAGAGAGTAGACCCGGATGTGCGTCGGAGCTATTCGGAAGAGCGGGGTTCCCTGGAAAGAGGGAACCGCTATTATGACCATGATGAAGCTATCCATTTTTTATGGACAGCATTGGAAGGGCCTGGAATTTGTGTCGGATGGCCGTGTTTATATCTGTGTTTGCTTTGCAGGGACCATACCCTTAACCTAAACCAAAACCTATGACCTAAAACCTTAACCTATAACCTAAACCTTAACCTTAACCTAAACCTAAACCTTAACCTAAACATATAACCTTAACCTAAAACCTAAAACCTATAACCTAAACCTTAACCTATTCTCAATTCCCTAAATCTATATCTTATAACCTAAACGTAAACCTAAACCTTAACCTATACCTATAACCTTAACCTAAACCAAAACCTATGACTTAAAACCTTAACCTATAACCTAAACCTCAACATTAACTTAAACCTAAACCTCAACCTAAACATATAACCTTAACCTAAAACCTAAAACCTAAACCTCAACCTTAACTTAAACCTAAACCTTAACCTAAACATATAACCTTAACCTAAAACCTAAAACCTAAACCTAAACCTAAACCTATAACCTAAATGTATTCTCAAATCTCTAAACTTAAACCTACACCTAATCCTAATCTTAACTCCCTAACCTAAACCTATACCTAAACTTGAAAACCCAAACATAAACCCGATCCCGAACCCAAACCCGATATCCTAAACCTAAACCTTAACCTATTCTCAATTCCCTAAACCTATATCTTATAATCTAAACTTAATCAAATCCCAAAACCTAAACCTTAACTTATACCCATAACCTATAACCTAAACCAAAACCCATGACCTAAAACCTTAACCTATAACCTAAACCTCAACCTTAACTTAAACCTAAACCTTAACCTAAACATATAACCTTAACCTAAAACCTAAAACCTAAACCTAAACCTATAACCTAAATGTATTCTCAATTCTCTAAACTTAAACCTACACCTAATCCTAATCTTAACTCCCTAACCTAAACCTATACCTAAACTTGAAAACCCAAACATAAACCCGATCCCGAACCCAAACCCAATATCCTAAACCTAAACCTTAACCTATACTCAATTCCCTAAAACTATATCTTATAACCTAAACTTAATCAAATCCCAAAACCTAAACCTTAACTTATACCTATAACCTATAACCTAAACCAAAACCCATGACCTAAAACCTTAACCTATAACCTAAACCTCAACCTTAACTTAAACCTAAACTCAATTCCCTAAACCTAAACCTAGACCTAATCCTAAACCTATAGCCTAAACTCAAATCCCTAAACCTTAACCTATAACCTAACCTAAACCTATACTTATAACCTAAAACTATTCCCAAATCCCAAAACCTATAACCTAAACTTATTCTCAAATCCCAAACCCTATTACCTAAACCCATTCTCAAATCCAAAACCTATAACCTAAACCTGAACCCATTATCAAATCCCAAAACCTATAACCTAAACCAAAACCTAAACCTAAACCTAAACCCAAAACCTAAACCTAAACCTAAACCTATAACCTAAACTCAATTCCCTAAACCTAAACCTACACCTAATCCTAATCTCAACTGCCTAACCTAAACCTTAAACCTTAACCTATAACCTAACGTAAACGAATACTTATAACCTAAAACTATTCCAAAATCCCAAAACCTATTACCTAAACCCATTCTCAAATCCAAAACCTATAACCTAAACCTGAACCCATCAAAACCTATAACCTAAACCAAAACCAAAACCTATAAGCTAAACCTGAACCCATTATCAAATTCCAAAACCTTTAACCTAAACCAAAATCAAAACCTATAACCTAAACTCAATTCCCTAAACCTCAACCTAGACCTAAACTTAAACCTATAGCCTAAACTCAGATCCCTAAACCTTAACCTATAACCTAACCTAAACCTATACTTATAACCTAAAACTATTCCCAAATCCCAAAACCTATTACCTAAACCTAAACCTAAACCTAAACCTATAACCTAAACTCAATTCCCTAAACCTAAACCTACACCTAATCCTAAACCTATAGCCTAAACTCAAATCCCTAAACCTTAACCTATAACCTAACGTAAACCAATACTTATCACCTAAAACTATTCCCAAATCCCAAAACCTATTACCTAAACCCATTCTCAAATCCAAAACCTATAACCTAAACCTGAACCCATTATCAAATCCCAAAACCTATAACCTAAACCAAAACCAAAACCTATAACCTAAACCCGAACCCATTCTTAAATCCCAAAACCAAAACCGAAACCTAAACATAAACCTAAACCTAAACCTAAGCCTATAACCTAAACTCAATTCCCTAAACCTCAACCTAGACCTAATCCTAAACATATAGCCTAAACTCAAATCCCTAAACCTCAACCTAAACCTAAACCTAAACCTATAACCTAAAATCAATTCCCTAAACCTCAACCTAGACCTAATCCTAAACCTATAACCAAAACCCAAACCGACACCTAAACCTAAACCTAAACCTAAACCTATAACCTAACCTCAACCTCGACCTAAACTTAAACCTATAGCCTAATCACAAATCCCTAAACCTTAACCTAGACCTAAACCTAAACCTAAACCTATAGCCTAAACTCAATTCCCTAAACCTCAACCTAAACCTAAACCTATAACCTAAACTCAATTCCCTAAACCTCAACCTAGACCTAATCCTAAACCTAAACCTAAACTCAAATCCCTAAACCTTAACCTATAACCTAACCTAAACCTATAACTAAAAGCCAAACCGACACCTAAACCTAAACCTAAACCTAAACCTATAACCTAACCTCAACCTACACCTAAACTTAAACCTATAGCCTAAACTCAAATCCCTAAACCTTAACCTAGACCTAGACCTAAACCTAAACCTATAGCCTAAACTCAATTCCCTAAACCTTAACCTAAACCTAAACCTAAACTGAATTCCCTAAACCTCAACCTAGACCTAATCCTAAACCTATAACCAAAACCTAAACCGACACCTAAACCTAAACCTAAACCTAAACCTATAACCTAACCTCAACCTAGACCTAAACTTAAACCTATAGCCTAAACTCAAATCCCTAAACCTTAACCTACACCTAGACCTAAACCTAAACCTATAGCCTAAACTCAATTCCTAACCTCAACCTACACCTAAACTTAAACCTATAGCCTAAACTCAAATCCCTAAACCTTAACCTAGACCTAGACCTAAACCTAAACCTATAGCCTAAACTCAATTCCCTAAACCTCAACCTAAACCTAAACCTAAACCTATAACCTAAACTCAATTCCCTAAACCTCAACCTAGACCTAATCATAAACCTAAACCTAAACTCAAATCCCTAAACCTTAACCTATAACCTAACCTAAACCTATAACCAAAACCCAAACCGACACCTAAACCTAAACCTAAACCGAAACCTATAACCTAACCCCAACCGAGACCTAAACTTAAACCTATAGCCTAAACTCATATCCCTAAACCTTAACCTACACCTAGACCTAAACCTAAACCTATAGCCTAAACTCAATTCCCTAAACCTCAACCTAAACCTAAACCTATAACCTAAACTCAATTCCCTAAACCTCAACCTAGACCTAATCCTAAACCTAAACCTAAACTCAAATCCCTAAACCTTAACCTATAACCTAACCTAAACCTATAACTAAAAGCCAAACCGACACCTAAACCTAAACCTAAACCTAAACCTATAACCTAACCTCAACCTACACCTAAACTTAAACCTATAGCCTAAACTCAAATCCCTAAACCTTAACCTAGACCTAGACCTAAACCTAAACCTATAGCCTAAACTCAATTCCCTAAACCTTAACCTAAACCTAAACCTAAACTGAATTCCCTAAACCTCAACCTAGACCTAATCCTAAACCTATAACCAAAACCTAAACCGACACCTAAACCTAAACCTAAACCTAAACCTATAACCTAACCTCAACCTAGACCTAAACTTAAACCTATAGCCTAAACTCAAATCCCTAAACCTTAACCTAGACCTAGACCTAAACCTAAACCTATAGCCTAAACTCAATTCCCTAACCTCAACCTACACCTAAACTTAAACCTATAGCCTAAACTCAAATCCCTAAACCTTAACCTAGACCTAGACCTAAACCTAAACCTATAGCCTAAACTCAATTCCCTAAACCTCAACCTAAACCTAAACCTAAACCTATAACCTAAACTCAATTCCCTAAACCTCAACCTAGACCTAATCATAAACCTAAACCTAAACTCAAATCCCTAAACCTTAACCTATAACCTAACCTAAACCTATAACCAAAACCCAAACCGACACCTAAACCTAAACCTAAACCGAAACCTATAACCTAACCCCAACCGAGACCTAAACTTAAACCTATAGCCTAAACTCATATCCCTAAACCTTAACCTACACCTAGACCTAAACCTAAACCTATAGCCTAAACTCAATTCCCTAAACCTCAACCTAGACCTAATCCTAAACCTAAACCTAAACTCAAATCCCTAAACCTTAACCTATAACCTAACCTCAACCTACACCTAAACTTAAACCTATAGCCTAAACTCAAATCCCTAAACCTTAACCTAGACCTAGACCTAAACCTAAACCTATAGCCTAAACTCAATTCCCTAAACCTCAACCTAGACCTAAACCTAAACCTATAGCCTAAACTCAATTCCCTAAACCTCAACCTAGACCTAAACCTAAACCTATAGCCTAAACTCAATTCCCTAAACCTCAACCTAAACCTAAACCTAAACTTATAACCTAAACTCAATTCCCTAAACCTCAACCTAGACCTAATCATAAACCTAAACCTAAACTCAATTCCCTAAACCTCAACCTAGACCTAATCATAAACCTAAACCTAAACTCAAATCCCTAAACCTTAACCTATAACCTAACCTAAACCTATAACCAAAACCCAAACCGACACCTAAACCTAAACCTAAACCTAAACCTATAACCTAACCTCAACCTAGACCTAAACTTAAACCTATAGCCTAAACTCAAATCCCTAAACCTTAACCTAGACCTAGACCTAAACCTAAACCTATAGGCTAAACTCAATTCCCTAAACCTCAACCTAGACCTAATCCTAAACCTAAACCTAAACTCAAATCCCTAAACCTTAACCTATAACCTAACCTCAACCTACACCTAAACTTAAACCTATAGCCTAAACTCAAATCCCAAAACCTTAACCTAGACCTAGACCTAAACCTAAACCTATAGCCTAAACTCAATTCCCTAAACCTCAACCTAAACCTAAACCTAAACCTATAACCTAAACTCAATTCCCTAAACTTCAACCTAGACCTAATCCTAAACCTAAACCTAAACTCAAATCCCTAAACCTTAACCTATAACCTAACCTAAACCTATAACCAAAACCCAAACCGACACCTAAACCTAAACCTAAACCTAAACCTATAACCTAACCTCAACCTACACCTAAACTTAAACCTATATCCTAAACTCAAATCCCTAAACCTTAACCTAGACCTAGACCTAAACCTAAACCTATAGCCTAAACTCAAATCCCTAAACCTCAACCTAGACCTAATCCTAAACCTAAACCTAAACTCAAATCCCTAAACCTTAACTTATAACCTAACCTAAACCTATAACCAAAACCCAAACCGACACCTAAACCTAAACCTAAACCTAAACCTATAACCTAACCTCAACCTACACCTAAACTTAAACCTATAGCCTAAACTCAAATCCCTAAACCTTAACCTAGACCTAGACCTAAACCTAAACCTATAGCCTAAACTCAATTCCCTAAACCTCAACCTAAACCTAAACCTAAACCTATAACCTAAACTCAATTCCCTAAACCTCAACCTAGACCTAATCCTAAACCTATAACCAAAACCAAAACTGACACCTAAACCTAAACCTAAACCTAAACCTATAACCTAACCTCAACCTAGACCTAAACTTAAACCTATAGCCTAAACTCAAATCCCTAAACCTTAACCTAGACCTAGACCTAAACCTAAACCTATAGCCTAAACTCAATTCCCTAACCTCAACCTACACCTAAACTTAAACCTATAGCCTAAACTCAAATCCCTAAACCTTAACCTAGACCTAGACCTAAACCTAAACCTATAGCCTAAACTCAATTCCCTAAACCTCAACCTAAACCTAATCCTAAACCTATAACCAAAACTCAATTCCCTAAACCTCAACCTAGACCTAATCATAAACCTAAACCTAAACTCAAATCCCTAAACCTTAACCTATAACCTGACTTAAACCTATAACCAAAACCCAAACCGACACCTAAACCTAAACCTAAACCTAAACCTATAACCTAACCCCAACCTAGACCTAAACTTAAACCTATAGCCTAAACTCATATCCCTAAACCTTAACCTAGACCTAGACCTAAACCTAAACCTATAGCCTAAACTCAATTCCCTAAACCTCAACCTAGACCTAATCCTAAACCTAAACCTAAACTCAAATCCCTAAACCTTAACCTATAACCTAACCTCAACCTACACCTAAACTTAAACCTATAGCCTAAACTCAAATCCCTAAACCTTAACCTAGACCTAGACCTAAACCTAAACCTATAGCCTAAACTCAATTCCCTAACCTCAACCTACACCTAAACTTAAACCTATAGCCTAAACTCAAATCCCTAAACCTTAACCTAGACCTAGACCTAAACCTAAACCTATAGCCTAAACTCAATTCCCTAAACCTCAACCTAAACCTAAACCTAAACCTATAACCTAAACTCAATTCCCTAAACCTCAACCTAGACCTAATCATAAACCTAAACCTAAACTCAATTCCCTAAACCTCAACCTAGACCTAATCATAAACCTAAACCTAAACTCAAATCCCTAAACCTTAACCTATAACCTAACCTAAACCTATAACCAAAACCCAAACCGACACCTAAACCTAAACCTAAACCTAAACCTATAACCTAACCTCAACCTAGACCTAAACTTAAACCTATAGCCTAAACTCAAATCCCTAAACCTTAACCTAGACCTAGACCTAAACCTAAACCTATAGGCTAAACTCAATTCCCTAAACCTCAACCTAGACCTAATCCTAAACCTAAACCTAAACTCAAATCCCTAAACCTTAACCTATAACCTAACCTCAACCTACACCTAAACTTAAACCTATAGCCTAAACTCAAATCCCTAAACCTTAACCTAGACCTAGACCTAAACCTAAACCTATAGCCTAAACTCAATTCCCTAAACCTCAACCTAAACCTAAACCTAAACCTATAACCTAAACTCAATTCCCTAAACTTCAACCTAGACCTAATCCTAAACCTAAACCTAAACTCAAATCCCTAAACCTTAACCTATAACCTAACCTAAACCTATAACCAAAACCCAAACCGACACCTAAACCTAAACCTAAACCTAAACCTATAACCTAACCTCAACCTAGACCTAAACTTAAACCTATAGCCTAAACTCAAATCCCTAAACCTTAACCTAGACCTAGACCTAAACCTAAACCTATAGCCTAAACTCAATTCCCTAAACCTCAACCTAGACCTAATCCTTAACCTAAACCTAAACTCAAATCCCTAAACCTTAACCTATAACCTAACCTAAACCTATAACCAAAACCCAAACCGACACCTAAACCTAAACCTAAACCTAAACCTATAACCTAACCTCAACCTACACCTAAACTTAAACCTATTGCCTAAACTCAAATCCCTAAACCTTAACCTAGACCTAGACCTAAACCTAAACCTATAGCCTAAACTCAATTCCCTAAACCTCAACCTAAACCTAAACCTAAACCTATAACCTAAACTCAATTCCCTAAACCTCAACCTAGACCTAATCCTAAACCTATAACCAAAACCCAAACCGACACCTAAACCTAAACCTAAACCTAAACCTATAACCTAACCTCAACCTAGACCTAAACTTAAACCTATAGCCTAAACTCAAATCCCTAAACCTTAACCTAGACCTAGACCTAAACCTAAACCTATAGCCTAAACTCAATTCCCTAAACCTCAACCTAAACCTAAACCTAAACCTATAACCTAAACTCAATTCCCTAAACCTCAACCTAGACCTAATCCTAAACCTAAACCTAAACTCAAATCCCTAAACCTTAACCTATAACCTAACCTAAACCTATAACCAAAACCCAAACCGACACCTAAACCTAAACCTAAACCTAAACCTATAACCTAAACTCAATTCCCTAAACCTCAACCTAGACCTAATCCTAAACCTATAACCTAAACTCAAATCCCAAAACCTTAACCTATAACCTAACCTAAAGCTATACTTATAACCTAAAACTATTCCCAAATCTCAAAACCTATTACCTAAACCTAACTTCTCCCTAAACCTATAACCTAAACTCAATTCCCTAAACCTAAACCTACACCTAATCCTAATCTCAACTCCCTAACCTAAACCTAAACCTTAACTTGAAAACCCAAACTTAAACCCAATCCCGAACCTAAACTCGATTTCCTAAACCTAAACCATAACCCATTCTCAAATCCAAAAACCTATAACATAAACCTAAACCAAAACCAAAACTTATAACCTAAACCCGAACCCATTCTCAAGTTCCAAAACCTATAACCTAAACCCGAACCCATTCTCAAATCCCAAAACCCAAACATAAACATAAACCTAAACATAAAGCCTAAACCTAAACCTATAACCTAAACTCAAATCCCTAAACCTAAACCTAAACCTAAACCTAATCCTATAACCTAAACTGAAATCCCTAAACCTTAACCTATAACCTAACATAAACCTATATTTATAACCTAAAACTATTCCCAAATCCCAAAACCTATTACCTAAACCTATAACCTAAACTCAATTCCGTAAACCTCAACCTAGACCTAAACCTAAACCTAAACCTATAGCCTAAACTCAAATCCCTAAACCTTAACCTATAACCTAACCTAAACCTATACTTATAACCTAAAACTATTCCCAAATCCCAAAACCTATTACCTAAACCTAACCTTTCCCTAAACCATAACCCATTCTCAATTCCCTAAAGCTATAACCTATAACCTAAACCTAAACCTAAACATAAACCTAACCTAAACTTATAACCTCTCCTAAAACCTTTAACTTAAACCTAAACTTAAAACCTAAATGTATTCTCAAATTCTTAAACCCAAACCTACACCTAATCCTAATCTCAACTCCCTAACCTAAACCTAAACTTGAAAGCCCAAACCTAAACCCGAACCCGAACCTGATTTCCTAAACCTAAACCTTAACCTGTAATCAAGTTCCCAAAAGCTATAACCTATAACCTAAACCTTAACCTAAACCTAAACCAAAATCTATAACCTAAACCTTAACCTATAACCTAAACTTAATTATAACCTATAGCCTAACCTTAACCTAAACCTATAACCTAAACCTAAACCAAACCTAAACCTATAATCATATGGTGAGACCATTTCTTTTGTGTCAATTTCATTCCTCTTTGAGTTTTTTTTTTAATTCATTAAGAAAAAAAAAGTGGTTATACGTAATGCACTTCTTTTACTGTCTTTCTTTTCTCTAATGGGCATTCTAATTTATGAATGACATGACTGTTTGTAGGATGATGGAATATACGAAGCTGCTGAAATTCAGTGAAGTCGAGCACATTTCTCTAATGAAGCCAAAGATTTGTATTTTCAACATTATTGAATGAATGATCGTAATTGATTGTAATTGTAATTAATTGAATGAAGGATTGTAATTGTAATTGAATGAAGGATTGTAATTGTAATTGAATGAATGAAGGATTGTAATTGTAATTGAATGAATGAATGATTGTAATTGAATGAATGAATGATTGTACAGGTGGTATTTGAATGAACAGGTGGTAATTGAATGAACAGGTGATTTAATTTTTCAATGTACAAAATAGCTACGGATACTAACCGTAGCCACTAGTCAGACAGGTGTAGCCTTTTTAATTTTGGCATATTGCTATGGACTTTCAGCTACAAATAATATCCGTAGCTGTTTGAAGTTTTTGCTACAGATATAATTGCTATGGATTATATCTGTAGCTATTTAACATATAGTTACGGATTAAATCCGTAGCCATTAATCAGATAGGTATAACCTTTTAAATTTTGACCTATTGCTACGGACTTTCAGCTACAAAAAATATCTATAGCTGTTTATTTTTTTTTTGCTACAGGGGAAAAGGCTACGGATTTAATCCGTAGCCATAGACCTAAGGCTACGGTTTTAATCCGTAGCCATAGGTTCCAGACCTATCGTTATGGCACTTACGACGACGGTCGTGTTACGGACTAGCTACGGACTTAATCCGTAGCCTTAGGTCTATGGCTACGGATTAAATCCGTAGCCTTTACCCATTTTTTTGGTAGTGGTATATTATGTATGCAGGCTGCCCACCAAGTCCAACTTAATGCATGGATTCTATGGCCATTGGGAATTGGGCCTTGGACCTTAATTCCCCTCTTAGAGCCCATGTTGTTAAAAGTGGTATTATATCTTTTTATGGCTTATTATGAGGAATATATGTATGTGGTTACTTTTATTTTTATCTTAAATGTATGTCCTTTTGGACCTTATGTAAACTTGTAAAAGTTCAAATTCATAGTGGATTTCGTGATATGTGCCTTTTTTATTCTCAGATTTACTTGTTATGATCTTGGGTGTGCTCATATTGGAAATGGTTATATTGTTATTGAAATCCTCCTTGTACGATCCCAGGATCGGAACCTACTTCAGGAGTCGAGAATGGGGTACTACGGAGGCTGTTGCAGCTAGAACCGGCCATCGGGTTCCTTGTGAATCCGGTTACCGAGTCTGGGGCATGGCAGGAGTTGGTATCAGAGCATAGCAAGTAATTTTAGAATAATTAGGGATAATATCACATATCTACTGCAATCTTAGGACAAGTAGCGTCCCGATTGCTTTTCCCTCATTCTGTTTGAACCTTGAAGGATTCTAATTCCTACATGTCGATTACATTTTTCTTTCTATAGACCATGTCGTCTAGTCGAGGTGCCCATGATTGTGACGTCGTGGCCGTGGTGCCCATGAACATGATTCTCATTCTGCTCCGGTGGTCCGAGTGACTTTTGCTCCACCACCTGAGATTCCTGTTTCCCCTCTGGAGCCCATCGTACTTATTCCTGAGGCTCCCTCCATACATATGCCTCCGCCAGAGGCCAATGCTACCCCCACTTATCTGACGATTCCTGTAGGAGCTGAGCATCTCCAGCAGTTGATGCAGGTCGTCATTGATGTTCTTTAGACTCGTCAACCCGTTCCTGAGATGCCCGGTCAGGCGGAACAGGAGCGTGCGAGTCCCCTTTTGTGAGATTCGACTCTGCAGCGAGCTCCGTTAGCGATATTTCTACTTCAGGGCGAGGCCAAGTGGACCAGTTCGCAGAGGGATCGTGATCAGAGGAGAGGCCGGAAGAGGCAAGCCCCCTCCAATAGCTCCCGGTAGCGTTGACAGCAGCATAGGTGCATAGCCTATCGAGCCGCTAGAGCATCATCATCGCATGCAGCAGCTTTTTCTTCTAGGGCATTTACTGGCATTTGCTATGGATGTGGGCAGATAGGGCATCAGAGGCGCGAGTGCCCTCTTCCCTTGTAGCAGCGACAGTGGCTCCCGCCAACGAGACCCCGATAGCAGCCGAGACTGCAGTGTAGACCTCCACAACAGCAGAGACTGCAGATGCAGAGGGGACAAACACCTCCCAAGCCACCTCAAGCTTGATTTTGCGTGACTTCGCAGGACCCTTAGTTATTAGGGGAGTCGTTATGGGTATTTTTCTTGTCTCCGTATGTATGTCTTTTGTTTTGATGCATCATACCCCTTTTGTATCCAAGGGCGTTTGTTCGATCAGATTGCTATTAGAGTCTGCCGTAGAGGATTCTCAGTATCGACATTTTTGGAAAGATCGCTGTGTTAAGCCGATGATATTATCGTGTTCCATTTTGGTTGGTGAGATGTTCTTGCCCGTTGAATAGTTTTGTATTGCCAATGTTGGGCTTGTTGGCTTGTTTTGTTGTCAAGCCAGTATTTTTTCCTAAGTCGCTAGTTTTGTGGCCGAGTGTGATGCTTGCCAGCGTGTTAAGGCCGATCATCTGAGACCCCTAGTCCCTTGCAGCTGTTAAGTGTTTCAGAATGGAAGTGGGAGCACATATCGAAGGATTTCATCGCAGGTTTACCGAGGACTCAGCACGGGCATGATACCATCTAGGTTATCATTGATCGTCTAACGAAGTCGGCTCATTTCATTCCAGTGCGTGCTTCCAGGTCTATGGATCGGCCTGCAAGGTGTTTATTGAGGAGATAGTGAGGCTGCATGGCTCCTTTTGAGGCACGTTATGGTAGACCGTGCAGATCTCCTAGTTGTTGGGCCGAGATTAAATAGCGTTATCCCTATTTGTTCGATGATTGATTGCTTGTATTTCTTGCATTTCTTTCTTTTGATTGACGATTGATATATATAAGGATGCTTATGCAATTTGTTGTCTCAGTTTTGTCAATTTCGAGGACGAAATTTATTTATTGGTGGGAAGGATTGTGAGACCTGACCCGAGTTCGCATGTGTGTGTGTGTGTGAGTATGCATCTCGTGTATTTTGGTCTCGCGGTCCTACCGGTCAAATTTCGGCGACCCGCGACCTTCGGATAGTGATTGCGGTCACCCTTGGGTTTGGTCACATAGACCGACTTGGATTGACCCAAGACCTATGCCATTGCAACCGCATCATCGCCGCGGTTCCAGCGCCGTGTCTCATGCATAAATCCGGCATGTCCATCAAAAGTTATGGGCCACGCATTATTTGGACCGTTGATTGCATTTTTGGTGAGACCCACCTGATTGCACATTTCCCCATGTGCACTATTCTCCTTGTAAGCCACCTTTAGCATAGCAATGATGGCTTCTTTTCTCAAGAAAACCATGATGAGATTAGCTTCTCTAGGCAATGATGAGCCACCCTATCCCATGAGCAATGATTATTTTCTCTTTTCAAAACTCATCTTTTTCTAAGAAATTAATCATTTCAACTTTAGAAACTCTCTCATCTCCCTCTCTCTTTCTTCATTTCTCTCTTCTCCTCTTTGCAAATGCCCTCCAATGTCCTCCATTGCTGAACTTTTCCAGCCCTCTTTCCTCTTCTTTCCCCCTAGATCTAACCATCAAAGATCCATCATCACCATTGAACCTCCTTCCTTGAAGCTTAAGGAGCATGGTGGTTGAAGAATCTTGAAGATCCAACAAGTGGGTGAGCATGTAGGATAGATTGCATGGTTCTTATTTTCATAGATCTTTTGTTGCTTCATATGGAGAGTGTAGGACTCACCACATCAATGGTGAAGGTCCACCACTCCTTGGATAAGGTTTTTTTAGCCATCACTTGCATGCATGTGATCTTGATGGGGCCATTCTCCATGGACCCCATCTTGATTACATTTCATTTCTTCTTCTCTTCTTCCCTTTCTATGGTTTGGATGTAATGATTATGTGGCCCACCTGATGTGTCATGCAACCAGAATTTTTAAATTTTTGGGACATCCAGGCCCAAGTTGTTGGACACCCAGGCCCAACTGTGCTGCCTAGTTTTACTGCTTAATTTGGAAAGCCTTTGGGCCTGATTTTATGGATTTTCTTAGGGAGGGGCTGGGCCTGGGAGTTGTGTGACACATCAGGGTGGACCCCACCTTGTGGAATCTATGATTTATTTCCATTTATTATTTTTTTTGGGCTGATTTAGACAGCAACATGTTGCTGTCCAGATTACTGAAATTTTTTCTATGCTGTAATATATGGGTTGTAGGCCTTGTTTGTGGTCTCATTTTTCCTGATTTCTTAGACTTCTCTTTGAGGTGTGGACCCCACCTAAAAGTATGCTAAACCTCACCTTCAAATGTCCCTATTTGATCACCCAAAAGGGTGGGCTAAGGAGGGTGGATGGTCCAGATTTTTCTGGACTGTTCAGCCACACTGTTTGCTGGAAAATCATAAATATCAGCCTGATTTTAAAATGGTGGGCCACCTTTGTGGACCCCAACTTACTGTATACTTGTATAGGAAGGTTGGCCTTGCATTTTTCCAAATTTACATAGACATGGGCCCACTCAAATGGGGTACTAAAGTCAGGGACAGCAGCATTGCTGCAGCAGGAAAATAAAAATCTGGACCTTGCTGTCCATAAATTGTATGAGTTAAATAAAATAGTTTTACTATCCAAAAAATCCTAAATTTTTGTATGGAGGTGTCCCACCCATGGTAGGACCTATCCACACAATTTTAGGGCCAAGGAATCCTATTTGGGCATCGAAAAGGGTGGGCCAACATACTGGACTGCTAGAAATTTCTGTTGTGCAGTCCAGCAGCATAGTCCCATAAAAATAATATTAAAAAAATAATTTCTAAGAAGGTGGGCTATATTTCTAGATCCCAACTTGTTTTAGACTTGATGAGGGACCTTGGGTCCAAATTTTAGGAATTTTGGAGGCCCAGAACCCACCCATTGGATGGCCCAAATTCAGGACAGTTATATTCCAGCAATATTTCACCCTGAATAGATTGTATTATTTAAATTAATTTAAATACTTATGGGTATCCTAAAATCATGAAAATTTATAGAGAGGTGTCCCACCCATGGTGTGACTCACCTACAAATTTTTGGGGCCAATGGAGCCCCGTGCACACCGTGGAAAGTGCTGGACTGGCTGACCATGTTCAGGTGTCCCGATTCACCAGATTTTCTTGATGGCCTGTTTTATTTAAATTAATTAAAATACTTCTGACCGTCCAAAAATCACAAAATTTTGAAAATTCGTGGTCCACCTATGTGAGGACCATCTTGTAAATTTTCATGGCCATCGGACCCCTGTACTGACCGTGGTGTGGCCTGCAAACTTGGGTTAGTTTTGGGTGAGATACTCAGGCCCGTAGGACTACCCACCACGGGACGCCCCTACCTTGGGCTGTTGTTGGGCCTGTATTCCAGTGGCATGGCCCACTTCTAATATGTGTTGTGCATTCCCCTCTCATCCGGTGGGACCCACTATGATATTTTTGAGTCACCATGGGCTAGTAACCCATCTGAATTACATAAATTTCTGGATTCCAGCAGGCCCAGGAAGTGGGTGGGCTGGAATTCCAGTAAGGGGCCCAAATTTACTCCATAGTTGATTGTTTTGGAGCTGTTGTGGCCCACCAGATTTAAGGGAGTATTGCACACACTCCTTGCCTTATTTCTTCAAACATTTTTGGGCATGATTAGTTCCTCTTAAGGCCCACCTTTGTGATGATGTTGGGGGTTAGCCTTAACCAGATTTTTGGTAGCTTATAGGCCCAATGGGCTGGAAACCTATTTCTTGAGCCCAAGATCGTGTAGGGCCTGACCTTATTGTTTCACGGGCCCAACGAGCCGTCTACAGGCTGACCGTGTGTATTTATTAGCCGTGATGCCCTCATGAAATGCTTTATTATGGGCTAACTTGCGGGGCCCACATAAATGTATAGTGTGGGGGGGCCTTGCCAAGTCTTTGGGCTGATGTGGCAAGGCCCACACTGTCAGTATAGGCCTTGCTTATGTGTATTCTTGGGTTTATGGGCTGCCCTCAAGCCCACCATAATGTATGAATTGGATGACTTTTGTTTTGGGCCATTTCTTTAGGGCCCATTATGAGATATAGTATATGCATGTTTGTGTTACCAAGTAGGCCTTGTGGACTCAGTTCTTTTGGATAGGCCCATTGATCTTGGGCCTATACTCTCCTATCTATTGTGATGGGCTTAGGGGCAATGATACACAAGAAGTCGGGCCCTTGGCTGCCCACTAAACTGACCCTATACTTAGGCCAAAAGTGAGGCCCAACTCACTTGTGTTAAATGTGAAACTTGCCCATGTAAATGAATTACTGGGCTGCCCATGAAGCCCACCACAATATGTGGAATTATGACCTTTGTGGTTGGGTCCAAACCTTACTTGAGGGCCCACTATATGGCCTATAAGTTGGGCTTGGTGTATGGCCTACTAGTCCACACATTGCTTAGGCCTTAGATCTTTCATTATATGGGTAGTGGCGAGCTACCTCTTGGAAACCAGTTGAGGTTGGATGTCCTCTTGGGTGATCCTAAGGTAAGCTCATAGGTTTCTCTATGGGTGGTTAAAGGCCCACCATAGACCTTAGGCCATTTATTTAAGGCTCAATGTGCATGTATGTGGAATCTACCTTAATGCATGTTTGGTCCAGGCCGTCCAAGCCTTGGATCGCCCGATTGTGGAAGCACTCTCTGCCTTGGGTTGCTGCTGGACTCACAATCCAGTAGCAGGCCTACTTGATCTTTTCATGATATATACACACTCTCCATCTGGTGGGGTCCCCCAGTGAGTATAGTTGGCCTTCATGAGATTATTTCCACATACTCAACTAATTTCTAGACCTTAGCAGGCCCAGGAAGTCAAACAGGCCAAAAGTTTATTAAAAGGCCTTCGATGTACAATTTTATGGTTACAACTTTATTTGGCTGTGGGGCTCACCATATTGAGAACTTGTGTACGTGTTACATGCTTATGCTTTCTTATAATCTTTGGGCTTAATCAGTGCATTCTTTTGGGTCACTTTTAGTGATCGTATGAGGACCCCATCTTAAGATCAGAATTTTGGGACATCCAGTGAGCCCAGATTGGGCAGGGACATCCCAGCTTGACCCAACCATACATTGGGCCGACTTCCACCATTTTGATGGACTTGTGGGCTGAGGTAAGGATAGTATTGGGCCCTTGGTTGCCTACTTAAATTGCTAGTTATTGGGCTGATGTAGTGGGGCCCATTTCATCCAAACTTAAACCTATTTTTTGGGCCGTATATTGTGTACGCAGGCTGCCCACCAAGTCCAACTTAATGCATGGATTCTATGGCCATTGGGAATTGGGCCTTGGGCCTTAATTCCTCTCTTAGAGCCCATGTTGTTAAAAATGGTATTATATCTTTTTATGGCTTATTATGAGGAATATATGTATGTGGTTACTTTTATTTTTATCTTAAATGTATGTCCTTTTGGACCTTATGTAAACTTGTAAAAGTTCAAATTCATAGTGGATTTCGTGATATGTGCCTTTTTTATTCTCAAATTAACTTGTTATGATCTTGGGTGTGCTCATATTGGAAATGGTTATATTGTTATTGAAATCCTCCTTGTAGGATCCCAAGATCGGAACCTGCTTCAGGAGTCGAGAATGGGGTACTACGGAGGCTGTTGCGGCCAGAACCGGCCATCGAGTTCCTTGTGAATCTGGTTACCGAGTCTGGGGCATGACAACGGTCTAGGATACGGGCCTTACAACTCTCCCCTCCAAATAAAACTTTCATCCTTGAAATTTACACAATCAACGCAACTTGACATAACTCATAAAGAAAGAGGAAACATAGCATCATCATATAAAATCAGAGACAACATGCATGATACAATATGTAATCAATCGTCAAAGAGATGGGGATAACGCTCTCTAATCTCGACCTCGTGCTCCTAAGATGCCTCATCGACAGAATGGTGACCCCACTAAACTTTCAGCAAGGGAATGACCTTGGTCCGAAGAACCTGCTCCTTCCGATCAAGGAAACGTACTGGTTGCTCCATGTAAGAAGCGTCCTCACGAACCTCCAACAGCTACCAATCGATAACAGGAACTACGTCTGAACACACTTCATCAACATAGAGATGTGGAAAATGTTGTGAACATCAGACAACTAATATGGTAGGGCAAGCCGATAGGCCACAGCACCAATGTACTCAGTGATCTCGAAAGGTCCAATGAATCTTGGGGCAAGCTTACCCTTTGCTCCAAATCGAACTACGCCCTTTATAAGAGAGACCTTAAGATATACATGGTCCCCTACATCAAACTCCAAGAGATGACGTCGGCGATCAACAAAACTCTTCTGCCTGCTCTGAGCTGTGCACATCTTCTGCCTGATGATACAATAGCCTCTGACGTCTGTTGTACAAGCTCGGGACCTAGAAGACGCCGCTCTTCGACCTTGGTCCAATAACTCGAAGATCTGTACGGTCTGGTATACAATGCCTCAAAAGGAGTCATGCCAATGGTGACCTGATAATTGTTATTGTATGCGAACTCAACCAATTACAGATGCTTATCCCAGCTACCCTTGAAGTCAATCGTGCAGGCCCGAAGCATATCCTTAAGAATCTGGTTGGCCCTCTCAGTCTGGCCATCAGTCTGTGGATGATACGCGGTGCTGAGCTACAAATCAGTGTCCATCGCTCTCTGAAAGCTCCTCCAGAATTGAGATGTGAACCTCGGGTCTCGATCAAAAACAATCGAGACTGGAACGTCGTGCAATCTTACAATCTCCTCGATGAATAACCTTGCAAGTCGGTCCAAAGGCCAAGTCTCACGAATTGTAAGAAAATGTGCCGACTTCGTCAGACGATCAAAAATGACCCAAATGGCATCGTGACCGTGTTAAGTCCTCGGCAAACCCATGATAAAATCTGTCGACACGTGCTCTCACTTCCATGTCGGGACACTCAATGGCTGTAATGGACCAGGGGGTCTCTAATGATCAGCCTTGACACACTGGCATGTGTCACACTTGGCCACAAAACTGATAATTTGGCGCTTCATCCCAACCCAAAAATATTATCGCCTCATGTCGCAGTACATCTTCGTCGAGCCAGGGTGAATCGAAAATCGCGATCGATGTGCCTCACTCATAACTCAGGAATATCCGGGATACATAATCCGCCTCTTAAGCGAAGTCCACCATCAGCACCAATATGTCAATCTGTCTAACTCTCAAATGCTGCCTCTGCTTGGTAATCTTATAATGACTCGTCTGTCTATTGAGTCTCAATCACCCTTGCAAAAAGAGAGGGTTGAATCGACCAGCTCGATAGCTGAACGATAGAAGACTACAAACCAAAATTGAAGTCATACTCTACTATATCCTCGAGTATCCTCCACTCCTGAATCATCATGTGTGCACCAAGCCTCGTGGCTGACAATTGAGGGCATCTGTCACCACATTTGCCTTGCTTGGGTGGTACTGGAGGTCAAAATCATAGTCCTTCAGGAGCTCCATCCAGCTTCTTTGCCTCATGTTCAGCTCAAACTAAGAGAATAGATACTTCAAGCTCTTATGGTCGGAGAAGAGCTCGAACCTGACCCCATAGAGATAGTGTCTCCACACCTTCAGTGCAAAGACGACTGCAGCCAGCTCCAAATCGTGCGTGGGGTAGTTCAGCTCATGGACCTTGAGCTGACGAGACGTATAAGCCACTGATCTCCCGTGCTGCATCAGGACAACACCCAATCCGATATGTGATCCATCACTCCCAGAGGGAAGAGTGAGGACAGGAGCGGATGTGAGGCGGTCCTTCAGCTCCATAAATGCTCGCTCACAGGCGTCGCTCCAAATAAACTCTACACCCTTCCGAGTTAACCTGGTTAACAGGGCTGCAATACGGGAGAAGCTCTCAATGAAACGCTGATAGTATCCCGCTAAACCAGGAAAACTGTGGATCTTGGACGCAGTCATGGGCTGGTCCCACTGACACACTACCTTAACCTTTGAGGGGTCTACTGCGACACCCTCCCTCGTCACCACATGACTGAGGAACCTCACCTCCTCCTGCCAAAACTCGAACTTCTCCAGCTTCGTATAAAGCTGGTGGGAACGAAGGGTCTGTAATGCGATCTCCAGATACTGCATATGATCCTCACGGGTCCTCAAATATATCAGAATGTTGTCGATGAAGACCACAATAAACTGATCAAAATATGGACAAAAGACCTCGTTCATCAACTGCATGATGACCGCGGGTGTATTGGTTAGTCCGAAGGACATGACTTGAAACTCAAAATGACCATAACGCGTCTTGAAGGCCGTCTTCGAAATTTCCTCCTCTCGGACTCGAATATGATGATAATCGGAATGCAAGTCAATCTTCGAAAAGAACTGTGCACCCTGCAGCTGATCAAATAAATCATATATCCTCGAGAGCGGGTACTTGTTCTTTATCGTGACCCGGTTGAGCTCGCGGTAATCCACGCAGAGCCTCAATGAGTCATCCTTCTTCCTGACAAAGACTACTAGTGCTCCCTAAGGTGAACTGCTTAGACAAATGAATCCCAACTCATGCAACCCATCCAACTGACGCTGCAGCTCACGTAACTCCATTGGTGTCATACGGTACGGGGCCTTCGAGATCGGCGCGATACCGGGCACAAGATCGATCTGAAACTCAATATGTCGATGAGGCGGCAACCCCAGAATCTCCTAGAATATGTCGGGGAAGTCACAGACAATCGACAACTGGTCAATACATGCTATAACAGGCTCCTCAATGGCGTAGGACATCAAGCAAGACAATGGCTCTCCTCTGGGTTCTATAACAAACTGAAACTGCGGCAAGCCTGGTATGTAGAACGTGAATGTCCTCGTGGAACAGTTCAACACAGCGTGGTACTCGGCAAGCCAATCCATGCCCAGGATAACATCAAAATCTGACATCGGCAGCATAAATAAATCAGCAGGTAAGAAGATATTACCGACCAGAATAAGGCAAGATGAAAAGAAATGGCTTAATACTTTAGTCTTCCTCAAGGGTGTCGATACAATCAATCCCTCACTAGCAGACTCTGTGGCAATCTAGTCGATTGGTAAAAATTCTCAGATATGAATGAGTGCGAAGCACCGGAATTAAACAATACTCAGGCGATGCATGCAAAGACTGGAAGTATACTCTCAACGACTCCTCTGGAAGTCTGTGGGTCCTGCTGAGCCGCATAGAATCTAGCCTGAGCTAGTTGGGGAGGTGCCTGTCCCCTTGGAGGATGCTGCTACTGCTGATGTCGTTAAGGCACTCTAAACTGCTGCCTCCGCTGCTGTGGCCTTAGAGGCTGGTGCTGATGCTGCTGCTGAGGGGCCTCGGTGATGGGATATACTGTCGCTGCTGCTGTGTAGGCTGTTGCGGTGCCCTCGGCTACTGTGGAGGTTGTTGTGGTGCTCTCGGCTGCTGCTGCTGAGGTCAAGGACACTCCCACCTACGGTGTCCTATCCCACCACATCCATTGTAGGTATCAGAAAGCTGCCTCTGAGGTGGTGCTGTTGAAGGTGCCGATGATGCTGTTGGTGCTCTAGCGGATGAGTGGCTCTTGTATCTCTACGGTCATCGATGTTGCTGGGAACTACTAGAGGTAGCCTGCCTCTTCCAACCTCTCCTCTAATCTCGATCACGCTGTGTGCTGGCCCACTGTCTCTTAAATCTGAGCCCTCTATACTACTGCCTGAAAAGTCAGAAGTTCATGTCCAATAACAAGGCCTTGAAGACCGTAACATAAGCCGTTCTCGAAACGGTGGGCCTTCCGCCCCTCATCATCAACCAAATACAGTGTAAACCTCGATAGCACCACAAAATGAGTCGCGTACTATGCTACTGACATGTCTCCCTGCACCAAGGTCTCTAACTCTAACGCTTTCTTATGACGAATGTGGTCGGGGAAGTACTGTTAGTCGAATCGGTCAATGAAATCCTCTCATGTCTAGACATAATTAGGCCCTGCAATATGGGTAATGAAGGTCCACTAATGCTCGACCTCTCCCTGGAGGAGAAATACTACCAACCAGACTCGCTGCTGGGTCGTACATGCCATCGTATCAAAAATCTTCTCCACATTGGAGCGCCATCTCTCGGCTGCTGTCGGATCTGGCTCGCCCTGGAAACGCGGAGGATCAAGTTGTCTGAACTCTCAAAGAAGGGCGTTTGCATGCTCCTGCTTTGCCTGGGCTAGCGAAACAACTGGGTGCTTGCCCTGTCCGTGAAGCGTAGGCGTCACAACATCTACTGTAACTGAGAGGCACTCACAGGTACAGTCAAATCCGCACCGGTCTTAGGTGGAGGAACGACATCTTCAGGCTGGAGAGCTGGGATCTCTGGGGCTGGAACGGGAGTCGCAGATGGTAATGTTGGAGCCTCATGTGGTGGAGCGAGAGTCGATCGGGTCACTCTCCTGCGCGACATGTCCTATTAAAAAAAAATAAATGTGCCTATCAATCCTTGAAAACTCCCGAAGGTATGTTAGGGACTAGATCAGAAGGTTACGCACTCGGAACTTGATCGTTCTAAAATCATAGCAAACATGTGATGTTGTTCCGGTTATTCCCAAGTTATGCTCTGATATCAACTTCTGTCACATCCTAAACTTGAAAACTAAGCTCACAAAATTCTTGATTGCCGAATCTAGCACCGACAACCTCCACAGTACCCCATTCTCGGCTCCCGGTACCCATACACCAGGTTCGGATCCTAAGATCCTATAAGGAGGATTTTTTTAACACCAATCTAATTCATAATGAGCAGAACTAAAAGCATAACCCACTAATAATACACAAAATCCGTTATGATCAAAAACTTTGAGTATAATGCGTATGAAAGGGAAATACAGCATAACAGAAACCCCAGAAGCTCGACTGCTCACTCCAACTGCAACAAGGTTATAGCTGCGTCCTGACATCACCTGCACACATCAATCATATATAAGCTTATAGAAAGCTTAGAGGGTGGTGTAAGTGTGTTCGTAGAATGAACGTGCTCAGAATGTAATGTCAGAGTAATGTGGAATCATGCTGATGGGTACATGAGTGCAATCAGTTGTACCAAGGTTATGCGGTGTAAGATATGAATGATATCAGCCATATCATGACCATGCGATGCGAGATGTAACTCAAGCATGCCAATCCTCATCCAAATCCTCATACAGGTCATCAATATCAGTACAGTTCTCAGTCTAGATAATCACTGGGGTCTAGTACACTCTACGACAGCCTGTCGCCCCTATCCGAATGCGTAACTGGAAGAGTGGAAGAGACCTCACTATCCGCTTGCCAATATCAGGCCCGGCTCATCGATAGCGGACCCATTCCTCAAGCTGGTCAAACTTAACCTAGAAATTGCCCCCTCACTCAGGTGGGTAAGGTCACACCCTTTCTAATTGATCACAACACAGTGGGAGACGCGTCCTACTAGTATACGTCCCTCGTGCATTCATGCATCCACTCGGTCTCGACGTTGGAGTCATCCTCTGATACCATCGGGTTTAAAGACTTTCACCAGGGACATCTATGGCGCCCCGATGCTAAAAACAGTATTTTTGGTATCCAATCTAGCAACCCACGATGTGTCTGTGGAGGCTATGGTCCTGATGTCACTAGGGCATACAATAATCACAATCACACAAATGCAAGTGCATGAATCACCCTACCAGACATGCAACAATCCTGTGCGTACCGCGCGCTCATGAAGGGCAACTCCGCCTATCAGGGAGCCCATAAACAATCTGCTCGAAGGCATATGCTATGATCAGTCACTCCTTATATCAAGCATACGTATGATGCATATGAGCATGAATCATGGAACTATACTAAACATGTTATATGATGATGGATTCCCTTTATAACGAAGATGGGCCTAGATGGCCTACAAACAACAAGTATAAGCCTAAAAATGGGGCCCTAGGGAGAGTTATAATGTGGACATTTAACCAACATTATTCTTACAATGTGGACGTCAAACCATCATTGCTCCCAAGGCATGGCCTACCATAAACTTCATTACATAAACCATGGTGGAATCACACATTGTAATGGGCCTTAAGTACATCTCATTGGGCCTCGACCCAAGAGCTCCAAATACATCAAATGGGATGCATCACATGGGCCTCATATATATACAGCTGGGCCTCAACATTGGGCCTACTCAAATGGGCCGAAACAATGGGCCGAATCAACTGGGTCAAGTCGAATGGGCTGAGTTGAATGGGCCGAGTTAAATACATCAAATGGGCTGCATCACGTGGGCCTCAACAACATACCTCATACACATCAAGGTAGGCCTCAACAATGGGCCATAAATACATCAAGATGGGCATCATCACATTCCCAACAGGAGCCATATTGAAGGATTATTTATACCATACTTCAAGTAACAGTGGAGATAATTTTCACTGTTTAAACAATTCACAGGGGCCTGCCATAAGGTTTATTTCCCGTCCAATCTAATCATAAGGTCTTAAAGACCTGGATTAAGAGGGAAAACAAATATCATATTGGTCCAAACTCTGTAGCCCAAAGGTTTTAATGATGGATGTTCAACCCACTGTTTCCTGAAATGTGGTCCACCTGATCCTAGATCATTCTTATTTTTAGTTTTAAGCCTTAAAATGAGTTTTCAAAATGGGTGGATGGCTTGGATGCAACAGATGCATCATGGTAGGTCCCATAGATAGACAACATAGATAAAGCACATAATTCATGGTGGGGACCCCACTGATGGAAGGTGTGGAGCACACACATAAGTGGGTTCAATGTGGGGCCCACCATAATGTTTATTTTCCACCCAATCTGTTCACGAGGTCACAGGGACCCAGGTGAAGAGGAAAAATAAATTTCATGATGATCTAAAACTCTGTGACGCTCAAAAGGGTTTCAATGGCAGACATTTAATCCTCACTGTTCCCTATGATGTGGGCCACCTAAGCGATGTACACAGCTGATTTTTGGGGCGGCCCGCTGCTCTGAGGGGGGCCCACCAAATGCAAGGTGTTGATGTAGGACACATATCACGGTGGGACCTACGAATGGGACCCTACCTCTAGCGCCCACGCAGCAGGATGCTGCTGGCGTCCTTAGGTTGTCAGCAGCAAAGCAGCGTCTACTGCTGTTGTGTTTTTTTTTTAAATATATTTTTCTGAAGAATTTTCTCGGTGGGGCCCTCATCAGGAGAATCCACCCCGTCCACTGGCTCCTATGGCTCAAGAAAAGCCAAACAAGCCCAATATTTGGCATGTTTCGGTGTGTAGAAAGATCAAAAATGAATTTTAATGGTGAAAACTAGTGTTTTCTATGCTATGGCCCACAAGATGATCATATTGGCTTCATTTTTTAGCTCAACACATAAAATGAGCTAATAAATAGGATGGACGGCGTGGATTTGATCCTTGCACCAAGGTGGGGCCTGCATGAGCAGCCCACCCCAAAAGCTCAATATATAAATTATATTATATTATATAATAATAATATAAAGTATTATATTATATAATAATATATTACCTGTGTGCGTGTGTGAGAGGGAGGGTGGTAGTGTCAGCTCTGTCAGCGCCCAACGTCCAGAGATGTTGGACGAACGGCTGATGGTGGGCCCTACATATATGGATGGTTTTGATACAACACATATATCATGCGGTGGGACCCACATAGCTGGACGGTGTGGATTACATCCACACGCATGATGGTGTGACCCATCTAAATGGATGAATAACATGGATGGGTCCCACAGACCCCCGTCAGTTCATGCTTCACTGTCAGTTAACACTGCACTGTTAACCACCTCCATTGATGCACGGTGTGGTATATATCTCATCCAGTTGGGTCCTACATGGCCCACCTGTTTTGGATCAGCCTAATATTTGTGTTTTTCATCATCCAGGCCCACTAGATGGCCTAGATAAAATAGATGTACAGTGTCGATTTAAAGGGTATTATCAATGGGGGGTCCATTCGGGTGGGCCACGTAGCTTCATCATCACCCCAAGAAAATGAAAGTGAGAGAGAGATAGAGAGACGAGAGGGAGCTATGGGCTCTCTGTTTCTTACATTACATACTTCAAACGGGTCCCACCACATGTGGTCCCAAAAAAAATAATTTAACGGTGGATCACCCACCTATCAACCTTCTTCTTGGTCCCTTAGCCTCCTTAGCTCCTATGCTCAACTTTTTACAGTGGATGATGGAGTTTTGATGGTGGGGATGAGAGATGAGATGGTAAGGAAAGTAGGCCACACTTGGCTTTAAGGGAGAGAGAGCTTGGATGTGGGACGTTTGTTGCATGGAATTAAGGAGATGGAATGAGAGAGAGTTGAAAGTGATGGGTGATGGGTGGAGTGATGGGGTTGTATGAAAGGGATGGGTGGAGAGAGAGGGAGAGTTGACTTTGGGAATGGGAAGGGATGGGTTGTTATACTTGGGGTAAGGCTTATACTTAACTTGATTGATTGATTGATTAATTGATGGGACATATTGTAGAGATTCCCTCAAAGTTCGCAAAGCACGGCATTTTTCTCGAAATGAACGTAGTCTCACATCTTCTAGCCCGAGGACAGGTTCAGTGCATGAGTCACGACGTTGGAACCACGGTGACGGCACGGTCGCTTGGGTACAAGTTTTGGGTCTATCCGACTTCAGTATGCAGGACTCGACTTAGGATCATAAGCAAATGTCGGATACGGGTCGAGGGTTGCCGGAATTCGACCGAAAGGACGGCGGAAGCCTATGGAATGGTACAGTCTAGGATACAGGCCTTACAGGAAGTCAAGTTTCTGGGACACGTGGTGTCCAAGGAAGGAATTACCGTGGACCTTACTAAGGTGACCACGGTGCAGGACTGGGAGCAACCCGGTTCCGTTACAGAAATGAGGAGTTTTCTCAGACTTGCTGAAGATTTTTCCAAGATAGCTAGACCATTATCGCAACTCACTTGAAAGGATCTTAAGTTTGCCTGGAATGAGAAAGCAGAAGCAGCCTTTTAGGAATTAAAGGACAAGTTGACGTCCGCACCCATGCTAGTATTGCTAGAGTAGGGCATCAGATATACTATATACACTGATGCGTCTCGCATTGGTTTGGGTTGTGTTCTTATGCAAAGGGACAGAGTGATTACCTATACATCACGACAGTTGAGGAAACACGAGGAAAACTACCCCACGCACAAACTAAAATTAGCGGCGGTCATTTTCATATTAAGGCTCTGGAGACATTACCTCTATGGAGAGGAGTTCAAGCTCTTTTGCGACCACAAGAGCCTCAAGTACATCTTTATGCAGAGAGACCTGAATATAAGGCAACGATGTTGGATGGAAACCTTGAAAGAGTTCAAGTTTAAGGTCTCCTACCATCCTGGCAAGGCCAACCTTGTGGCTGACTCTTTGAGCCGCAAGAAGACAATAGAATTTGCAGCTCCGTTGATGATGGAAGAATCGAATATGATAGAATTTGTCTGAGACTTCGAACTGAAGCCTACAGTAGAGGACCTGTTAAAGAGCGTCGCACACATCCATGTACAGCCACTTATTAATAATCGAATCATTGTGGCTCAGAAAGAAGATGAACTATTGGTGAAGATGAGAGAATGGGCAGGTGAGAGTAAAGAATTCGAATGGAGAGTCGGCTCAGACGGAAGTTTACGATACCATGGCTGCTTATGCATCTTGAACCGTCATGACTTGAGAAGGAAAGTTTTAGAGGCTACTCACAATTCAAGTTTGGCAATGCATCCAAGTAGTACGAAGATATATAGAGGCATGAAGCATTCGTACTGGTGGGACAACATGAAGGTCCAAATAGCAAACTTCGTATCCCGTTGTCTCACGTGCCAGCAGGTCAAGGTCGAGCATCGCCGACCTCTTGGTTTACTTCAGCCCATGCCCATAGCTGAATGGAAATGGGATTTCATATCTATGGACTTCATTTTTGGGTTATCAAAGATGAGGAAGGGGCATGACTCCATATGGGTGATTGTGTACCGATTGACAAAATCAGCTCATTTCCTCCCGGTTAGAGTTTCAAACTCAGTAGTTGATTTAACCAAGCTATATATTAAGAAGATTGTACGACTGTTGGAGTTCCTATGGAGATTGTGTCAGATCGAGACATGCAATTCACGTTTATATTCTAAACTCGAATCCAAGAAGCAATTGGAGTACAACTGAAGTTCAATACCACATTCCACCCACAGACCGATGGGCAAACGGAACGAGTGAATAAGATATTAGAAGATATGTTGCGAGCGTGTGTGCTTGATTTCAAGGACAGTTGGGATGATTGTCTCCCCTATGCCGAGTTTGCTTATAACAACAGCTTCCAAGCGAGCATTGGCATGGCTCCCTATGAAGCATTATATGGCCACCCATGTCGAGCACCACATTGTTGGGCAAAAGTTGGTGAGAAGAGCTTGGTTGGCCTAGATCTAGTTCAGGCAACCTCAGAGAAGTCGACATTATCATACGTCGACTTCTTACAGCCCAGATTAAATAAAAGAGTTACGCCGATACCTGACGGCAACAACTAAAATTCGAAGTTGGGGACCATGTATTTCTTAAAGTTTCTCTAATAAAAGGAGTCCTTCGATTTGGCAAGAAAGGGAAGCTAACACCGAGATTCATTGGCTCATTCCAGATTTTAGACTGAGTGGGTGTGGTAGTATACCGCCTTACCTTGCCCACACCACTCGCAGGCATGCACAACGTATTTCATGTATCGATGATAAAGAAATATGTTCTTGATCTTACTCATATTATCAAGTGGGAGCAGGTGCAGCAAAGTGAAGATGCTACCTATATACTTCGACCAACACGTATTCTAGATAGTAAGGAACAGGTGTTACGCAACAAAGTTATCCCGCTGGTGAAAGTATTGTGGACTCACCACACTGAGGAAGAGGCTACTTGGGAAACGGAAGCTGAAGTTCATAAAAACTACCCTCAGATCCTCGAGGAGTACAAAAAGGTACTAATTTTGGGGATAAAATTTTTCTTTAAGGGGGTATATTGTAACGTCTCGAAAAAATCCGTATAAAGGCCCGAGTACCACCTCAGGCAGAAATCCTTAAGGATCGTATCCTTTAAAATTTTAGGTGAAATTTAGTTAAATACTAAACTAAATAAGCGCTGGATTTAGCTTGAAGCACTATCTATACAAATGGCAAGACCCAAAACTATCAAAAGCAATGACTCAACATTACTTAATAACCTAGGAAAAATCCCAAAAGTCAGTTGCTCTCGGGAGTACATTGAAACTCTGAATCGGACCTGGACCACATGTCAAAAGTCTGATAACAGCGAAACTATGGGGTTATGTCCGCCTTACTGGGCTTGACAAACATTGCGGGAATCGAGCCCAGATAATATCCAGAAACGCACAAGTTGAGCCCTGAGCGAAGTGTGTGAGAAACGAGAATATCCTTAGAAAAGGTATTGAAACTTAAGTGAATTGGGCCATTTGCTTGTGGGCAAAATTGAAGATTTTAGACCGTCAGTTTCTAACCAAACTTAACCCATGGATTAGGAAAATTTTCCTACACATATCTATATACTTGTGGCCTTGATCGAGCGACAATGACTATTGATCTGACACGGGTCCTCCACAGTCGATCCGCTAATCCGATCGTACCAAAATCAAAACCTGGCTTAAATATATGGTCAGGGAACTTACTCTACATTCTAAGTGAGAAAGGAAACTTCCTAAGGGCCCTGTTTGTTAGCAATAGGTACCCTTTGGCTGTAACTTAAGTATATCATGGCCTTGGGGCCATTTACACCAGTTTTGGGCCTATACATGTGATAAAATGCTCAAATGAAGTATTTACTTGGATTGTTTGTCAAATGCTAAAATAATTATCACATGTATTTATTCGCTACATCTGAGTAAAATTGGGGCTACAATGTAGTCCAAGCAATCGGTAACAGTCTCTGTTCAGGTGGCCTAATTAGTTGCGTCACATCGGAAAAATTCGATGAATTCAGGTCACACGAGGATTGTCGGTAGTGGTTAGGCAACACAGAGTGTTTATGCACCCCATGTTGATTACATTAGTGTGTGCTCGTGCCAATTGAACTTCCCTAACAAATCGATCGGCCTATTGTATGTTCACCATGTACAGACGCCACTACTTGAATCTAAGATACCCCCACCAATGTAAAAGCCCATTTTAACCATAGTACCACGATCTGCTAAGACTCATGAGCCGGACATGGTAGTATGGGACACTGTGGTCGAGCTATCAGCCTACGCTGGGGTGATGAGCCTTCCTATAGTGACCAGTGAGTAATCCAAACTCATGAGTCAAATACGGTAGTATGGGACACTGTATTCGAGCTGTCACCCTACGCTGAGATGACGAGCCTCCCCATAGTAACCTCGAGTATAAACTCTCGAACTTAGCTATCCACTACTTTTCATTAGGAGTGATGTCCTATATCTTGCCTATCGTATGTGATTGACTAAGATTGAGGACCCTATATGGATCTTTCGGTTGGGTAAATGATATAAAGGGAGGTACCTTAGCTTTCCAAATTTGTTGTATGAATAAGCTTAATTAAGTACTCGGCTAACACGATCATGCATCGCATTGCATGTGCTTTGGCGAGGAAGTGCACTTAGGGAGTTTGCCATGCATGAATGGTTGATGTAGTCGCTTAAGGGAGTGTCGTGCGAGGGCATGCATCATTACTGCATACCATCCATGCATTAATAAGAGTAGTTAAGGAATGATTGTTGTACTGCTTTATCATTACTTCTTGATTAAATTGATAACATGTTAACCTTTGCCTTATAATACCACTGAGTTGATCACTCACTCCCACTCTAGGACGGTGTTTTAAAACATCAACCAAACTCTATTATAGATGTAGGTGATGAGGATGTATATACAGTGGAGTTAGACTTCACAGATGAGGAGGAAGAGTTCTCCTATGTTCAGCTCTCTAACAGGTCTATGTAGACCACGTACTGCTTCGATGGAATTTTAGGGATACATGGATTAATTGGATACTTACATTTTGTCATTTTATATATTTTGAGTTAATACATGTATATATTCGGCCCAGTAATATACTCATACTCTTGAGGTTGTGAAACACATACATATACCTTATATATCTATCTCAGTCTTCCGCTTGCTTAATTACATTAACTCTGGAGTATGATATGACGATTTAGGGTAATCCCTCTCATATTTAATGCACTAATATGGACAGCATTTAAACATCATTATCTATATTGCATAAGTGATGTGTTGGATCTCGGGAGTTGAACTTTGCTCGACCCTCGAAATTCGGGGCGTTACATCATCCCATAGTTTTAGAACTTTAATTTGCCTTTGCCCTTGCCCTTAGATTTGGATCTAGGTCTTGAAGATCCTGAACCTCGCTCATTGTTCCCGCCTCTCGTAAATAATGCATCAAAAGATATCCCTACACCAACGTTTATCTTTCTCATGGCCTTCCCTTGAAAGGCTGAGATAATGATGTCCACACTTAGAGATTTATTTGTTATGCACAATGAGTCCCTGAATGACTAATATGATACCGGAAGAGAATTCAACAACATGCATGCCTGATTTTCATCTTTAACCACTTCCTCCATATCCAGCAACTTGCAAATTAATTTATTAAAGTAATTGATGTGGGCCTCCACATCTCCACCCCCTACCATCTTGAAGGTGAACAATTGTAGCTTCAAGTGTAGGCTATTTTCAGTGGATTTATTTGCATAAATATCATCTAACTTAGCCCATAAACCAGCTGTAGTTTTCTCTCTCAAAACATTATAGAGAACCTCATTCATGAGACACAAATGGATCGAGCATAAGGCCTTTTTATCAAGAGTATTCCAATCTTCATCACTTATAGTCGGCTTTCGCTCCTCAAGAGCACCATCTTCACCTTTCTTGATTAAGGAACTGATCATCTTGATCTTTCATAACTCAATGTTATTTTTACCTAAGTACTTCTCAATATCATACCTAATGTTTCCAATTATTGCTAATCCTGTAGATTTAAGCTTGCGCCCTAACGATTGCTTTGATACCACTTGTTGGGATAAATGGAGCAATCACACAGAGATTAATATAGGATTACAATCCAAAAGCACCAAGAGAACATAACAATTTAACATGGAAAACTCTTTCGGAAAAAAATTCATGGCACAAAGCGACAAAAATCCATTATGAAATCAGAAATTACAAAGAAAAAAGACTTACTCGATTCGAACAACCTCGAATCTCACCCTTGCTACACCCTTTGAAACCCTATAGCTATTTTAGAAACCCTTTGGAATAGTTTAGAAAGCCTTAGAATATCTCTAAGAGCACCCTAGGAACTCCTATTTATAGCTGGGGAACTCCAACTTTCGTACTGACTTGGAATGATTTGAAAATCGCCTCAAATTTACGCAGTCCGCGCACAATCTATATAACCTTCGACTAGTTGAACCAGAGCTCGGGCTAGTCGAACGATACTTCGACTACCCAAACTTATCCTTCGACTAGTCAAATTTCTCGGAAGTTCTAAAATAAATTGTTGTTGGATTGTCACCCGAACTTTCTCAAGCTAGTCGAATTTCTTTAGATTTAAGACATTCGTTAACAACAATTAATTGAATGGTTAAAAATGAAAATATCCAATGATCCTATTTCCAAGAATAATTTCCACTAATTAGAGGTTAGGATAATTCAACCAATCTGATCTGGTGCTTTGACTTAGCGACAATACTCCCTGAGCGCCTGTGCATCAAACTACCATACTCGGCCGAGTATCATATATAACCCCTGAAAGATACCGACGGTATGTCATCTGAATCGCTATACCTGACCCTCAACAACCACCAGAAGCTTGCTAAAGCCCTCGAACCTCCGCACATTCAACGCTGCAATTTGAAATTTTTATTCTTGCCGCTTTCTGGTCATGATTTTAGCCTTCTACAGTAGCCCGCGCGCCATTTGAAAATTTTATTGTTGTCGTTTTCTACCCATGATTTTAGCTAGGCATCTGCTATGGCCAGCCGCCTATCCTGACTGTCAATGGACCATAAAGTCAATATCAGACAAATTCATTTTCTTGTGGGCCACACGGTAGAATATAAGTGATGACGAATTGATTAGTTTAATTTATGGGTGTAGGCCAGCTAAAGAGAAGATCGACATGATTTTGGAAACGTGACAAATAGCCAATCAACGCTCAATAATGGCGCCTCAATGTATGGGTGTGGGCCCCAGCGCGGTTGATTTGTTTAGTCAAAGATTATTCCCCCTTGCAAGAAAGGCACGAGTTTATCCAACCTTCCCCGAAAGAAAGGCGCCGCAACATGTTACCGTTATATAATACACAGGTCGAAACGAATACTTGAAACTTACAACGAGAGAGAGAGAGAGAGAGAGAGAGAGAGAGAGAGAGAGAGAGAAGATGTTGGACTCTTCAGCTTTGGGAGGAAGTGTAGAGAGGTTAGCTCCACATGCGAGTATGATATTTGTTCAGCTCAGCTCAGCTGGTTATGTTGTGATCAGTAGGGTCATACTCACAGGAGGGATAAGCTCTACTGTCTTTCTTGTCTATCAATTCGCGTTAGCTACAATCTTCATGGCAGCATTGGCTTTTATCTTTGAAAGGTGCGATGGCAGATCAAATCTCTCTCTCTCTCTCTCTCTCTCTCTCTCTCTCTCTCTCTCTCTCTCTCTCTCTCTCTCTCTCCCATGACATCTCTTTATATGTTTGTTGTTGCAGGAAAAATAGGCCTCCCCTCACAAAATCCATCTTATGCTGGATTTTCCTACTCGCTTTAATTGGGTAAGTTGAATTACGGTTGGACGGTCAATCAAAAGGAATGATTTAATTGAGATTACACACTATTTTAATTCATACTGGCCACCCAACTCCCTGAATGCATATGTTTCATGTTGGTCCTTTAAGCCCTTTTTAGTAGAGGCCTAACAATGAGTTCAATAATTATGAATTAGAGATCATGATCTCTAAATTCATAGTGAGTTCAATTACTGCAAATAAAATGAGCGAACTCATTTTTAGGCATCTACCAAACAGGCCTTACTGTTTATCAGTGGCTAAAAATTAGGCCATTCCAGAACTTTGGTGGACCACACCAAGTGACTTAGAAGTTTTAAGCATGATTTTACAATGTTCCTGATCCACCTAAGTTTTGGATCTGATTGATTTCTGAGGCGTTCAATAAATATATGTGTGTAAGCATATATCTAATATAAATATTTAGAATTTGGATGATATATTTGATTTTGATTTATTCATTTTCTATTGTGTAGACTTACCTTCTCAAATAGGTTGGTTCATTCAGGGCTTTGGAGAAATGGGTATATCTAGTTTTGGATGTGTGCATTGATTAATCAACGCACACATCGAAAACTAGATATACCCATTTCTCCAAAGCCCTGAACGAACCAACCTAATTGAGAAGGCAAGTCTACACAATAGAAAACGAAGAAATCAAATATATCATCCAAATTCAATTAATTTTTATTTTTTTAATTAATGAGAATCGCCAACGGCTAAAACTGTCCGACAATTTTGGCCGTCGCCTTAGCTGTCAGAAACAACGACGGTTTTAGCCATCGAAAATGATGATGGATACGCACACTTACCGAGGGACTTTGCGACGGCTAAAAGCCGTTGTGGGAGGTCATTGGCGACGGTTTTTAGCCGTCGGCGTTGCTGGTAGTATAAGAATTCTAATGGATTGATGCATTGCAGGACAACGCTGTCACAAAACCTATTATCAGCCTGCTTGTACTACATCTCTAGCACATTGGAGGCTGCAGTTGTCAACCTAATTCCAGTCTTTACTTTCATATTATCAATAATCTCGATGCAAGAGAATCTTGGAATCAACACCTGGTGGGGTAAAGGGAAGATCTTTGGGACTCTTTTATCTGTTTCTGGTGCTTCAACTCTCATGTTCTGGAAAGATTCAACTGAGAGTCTACTCGGCACAGCCAGCTTGACAGAATGGGTGTTTGGCTTGGTTATGGTGGTTCTTGGGGTTCTTGCACTTAGCACGTGGATTTTGTTGCTGGTATGTTAACATGAATTTATATGCTTTTTTTTTTTTTTCAAAAATGGATGAAATCCACTCGGACCATCAGATGCATCACCCTATGTTAGACTTAGGGTCTAAAAATCTTCCAAGACCTTTGAATCTTTATTTTTTACTTTTATTGAGCTTTGCCTTAGTCTTTTTTCCAGTCGAGTTGAGTTTTTCTTGAGATTTGACTGAGTCATGACATGAATCACTTTTCTCCTGTCTTGGCGAAATCTGGTTGGGTGGACTTGACTCATCAGGCGAGTCTACTTGAGGGTTTTTATTTTTTTTAAAAAAAAAAATTTAAGTACACGCAGTTCTTTGCTTGCATATAGTCTTTCACAGGCATTGCTTACTGTCATCTGCCATCGTGTGCTTGGCTAATTATCTTAGAAGATAAATAAAAGTGTATATCCCTAGAATTTTCTCATGAGGCCTATTTGTACATCTACAAGTAATTAAATTTCTTAATTACCATGGCTTAGAAAATTTGACCTGTTTTCTTACAATGTTTTATATTTGCAGAGGCCCATGATAAAACGGTACCCCGCCGAGTTTTCCTTGACTGCCATAATGTTTTTCTTTGGAACATTACAAACTGCTGTCATAGCCGTAATTACAAGTCACAATGCCACAGAATGGAGGCTTCACTGGGATTTAGAGCTCCTAAATATAGTACTTGGAGTAAGTAACATTACCTTTATTTTTCCAGTACCTTTCATCCATATGCATCAATCATGTGAGAAACAATCTTGGAAATAAGCCCGAGTTCATGTTTTTCTTCACCTTTGTGGATCTCCTTGTAAGAAGTAAGTCCCATAGGATGCTTATTTCTAAGATCCACCTGTCCATATTTGATCGGGTTTTATTACATTCATGGTTTGTGTGTGGCCTACCTTCAGGATTATTCTAACAAATATCACATCCTTGATTAGCGTTATGATTGGAAGTGCCATTTATTGACAAACAAACAAGGAGCATTTGGGCAACTTAAAAGAGCCATAGCATTTTTATCCATCTTTTAAAAACTTAACTTGGATACTTGACTCAAAAGGTCTACTAAGTTGAGTCAACTCAATGACTAGAGTCACATTGACTTGTCTTAAAGATCTACTGAATAGTGTGTTTACAATGCACGTAATGTGATTTATATAAGTTATGTAATTTTTCTAAGATGCTAAAATTTTTAAAAAATAGTGATCATTTTAAAAATAGTAAAAGTTGTCTAATAAATGGATTCAAATTCTCTCAAAAGACAAAAAAAAAGTATTTTTAAAGTTACCACAAGGTACTCTAGATCTTGAAACACCCTAAAATAGTACAATAACTTACTAAAAATAGTTATGTTTTGATTCAAACTAAAATTTAACCCTTCAAATAATTGAATTTTGTGAAACCGTTTTGAAGCCCTGCCTTTGGCATTGGCTTAGATGTATAACTTGTTAACAGCTTTCTAATGACATTATAAAACTAATGGCATTATAACTTTCAATGAGGTTTTCATTCTTTTCCACTTTCTAGTATTTTTGGTACCTCCATACCACTTGATTTCTCATGATCTTATTCCGGTATGCAATTTATCGTTGTCCTATTAGTTTAAAATTGAGTTGCGTCCATGACACATGCATACCTGTGCATGCACATATAATGATATACCGTAATTCTACTTGGAATGGTAATCTCTAAACAATGATACTTATGATTCCAAACATGTGATGCAGGCTGTGTTTTACTGTGGCTTATCGAACCTCTTCACTACATGGTGTGCTGGAGTAAAGGGACCCATCTTTGTGGCCTCATTTGCTCCTTTTGGCCTGGTTTTCACCACAATCTTGGAAATTATATTTCTAGGCGACACCTTGTACTTGGGAAGGTAATTTCTTTAGCAATTTAACATGTGGCTAACACGCGCACCAATGACCAATCTAGACCATCAAAATTGTGGGCCCCACTGTATTTGATATACCTCAAAGGTCACACCAATTGGATGATCTTTACAATCTAGATTTGCCCATTGAATTTGAACCACCATTTTTTAATCATCAATTTAGGAGCCACCTATCAGATGGTCACGATTCTCTGAGTAATGTGATTTTTGGTGTTACGTATCACCCGCCATGAGACCATGGTTTTCAGTATGAATGAAGAGTACACGCTTTCCAACTATATCTTAGATGAGTCGCCATTTTTCCTACTCTCATGACACTCAAACTGCAACAATCTAATAAAGAAAGTTTGAACAGTTTGTTTTGACAACTGGGGCCATGTTTTTGGTGATCCAAATTGTTGGTATGATGGGCCTCGCTCTGGGTTGCCCATTCTATATAAAATCTCTGAGATTGAAGGATCCCATCAATAAAAGATTGGGCCTTATGTTTGAGTGTGGATAGTTGTTGTATTTCCTTTCTGAACTAGTCCTTTGTCTGGTCAGCAATTGAAGGGTTAGGATTCTCCCATCTTTAATGTGTAATCGGCAACATCAATGGCTTGGACCACTAAACAATGGATCTTACTTGTAGAAACATTTTCAGTAGAGCATTTTACATACCTCTTACCCCAGATGATCTACAACAATGTTGAATTGCATCATCACCCCTATGATGCATGACAGTTACATATACCTCCGTTATATATGCCTCCCCTCATTTTTTTTAGATACCCCCACTTTTTTCGTTTTTCTTTTTCACAAATTGATCATTGAATTCCACCCGACAAGAAATCACGTTCTATTAATTCTCATCTATTTGTTGGAGATGGTTGCAAGGTAATCCATGGTAGCCACCTGCCCTCTAGATTTAGGAAAGTAGACCCCTCAAAATCTATGTGGACAATTATAAACGATCAGTATCTCAAGGAAAAACGGATGGTGCATGATAAGCTACGCACGAAATAGTTTTTTATAACTCATATTTCGATACTATATACATTGAACACTGTTTTCACACATTCCTTTGATTTTTTGCAGTATTGTTGGATCCATCATGGTAGTTTTGGGCCTGTACATTTTTCTATGGTCCAAATCCAAGGAGGACAGTTACGACACAATGGACCCATTGGACAAAGACGATTGCACCACTGCCTTGTTGGTATAAACCATAGTTTAGGACTCACTTCGTGGTTGTGTAGTTAAAGCTGCAATTACAGCGCATCCTCTCATGTGTCTAGAAGTGAAGTTGCTTATTTTGAAGGAAGGATTGCCATGCAACAGTAGACCGAAATTTTGATTTCTTCCTTGTCTAACCAGTGTAACCATTAAAATGATTGATTAATTCTTTCTTTTAATTCTTTCAAGGAACCCAAGCGGAAAGGTTCCGCATTTAGAAAAGCATAGAAAATGTATTAAATGTTGATGAATCCAAGTGCGCTGCATTTTGTTTTATTAGATCTTCTTCTTCTTCTTTATTTTATTTTATTTTATTTTACTTTATTTTGCACAAGTAAATACCGTTAATTACAAGAAGCCCATTTGGAAATTTAGATGGGCCATTGGATGCTAGGGTAGTCATAGGGTGCATTTGCTAACACCACTGGAATCTACTTCTTTTAGCTTCTCATATTACAAAATACAAGCTATTCTGAAGTGGAGAATGGATTCTATTTTGAAAGAGAAGCTGCCAACAATTGAGCCAACAAATCCTGGAATTTGTAAAAAAAAAAAAATTGTTTTATAGACATGAGAGAGAGAGCCTTGATTTTCGACGTGTGGACAGCCTCTAATAATTGATCTGAACTACACATCGAGTCCAGATGGAAAAGCAAAATCAATTAGAGGATCCTAACGCCCCAAACATTGCACTAATTCTTTCCTAACCGTGGATGGAATGTTTCTAGTCATCATACATAGACGGCGAGATGTAAGACCCACCATCAATATTCCTTGGTACAAAATGATCACTGGTTTTGAATATTATTTGGTCATCCATCAATGCTAAATTTATATTCCAGCAACTAATATCACTAGATTTGATTGTTGTTGGTGTATTCACTACAAGAAAACAGACATTTACTAGTGGTCAAAACCGCCAGTAAAGGCCCAAAAAATTGCCGGCATTACCTTTACTGGCGCTAGACAAGCGCTAGTAAAGGGGTATGTCGGCAAAACTTCTGCCGGCGCTAAGCCACTTTTACCAGCACTTGCCTAAGGGCCGACAATTATGGACTCGTTTTCGGCGCCCATTGACTTCACCAATGCTTTTGGTGGCCACTGGGATTTCTGAAAGAAGCACCGATAAAAGTGAAAAAAAGGCCGACAAAATCTACCCAAGCGCCAGAAAAAGCATGATTTTTGGACACTTTTAATCATGGAAAAGCACCAAGAAAAGCCTATACAAGCACCAGTAAAAGTCTTTGTATAGATTTAAGAGGCCCTAGCACGGGCCAGTAAATTTTTTTATTATATAATTCAATTGAAACCTGTATTTTTTAATATTTGAAACATAAAAAATGTTGCAATACTATTTAAACTGAATATTAAACAAAATTTATATTACTTCACAATAAAAAAAAATATTTTAATATTTACAACAATAAATTGAAAATGGTCTTGAATAATAAAATAAAAATTAAAAAAAAAATAAAAATAAAAATAAAAAAATCCTCTATGTGGTCTACTCTTAGCATGAGTGGCGTTAAAAGGCTGAAGCTCTTGTAGGCATAATTGATTAAAATCCTGCACACAAGGAAAAAAAAAAAGTGAAAAAGTAGCATTCAACAAATTGATGCATGGAAAACAATCAATCGTTTGATCCACTGTCCTTGAAAAGTCAAAAACTATCAAGGCAACAAATGTTGGAACTTAATTCCATTACATCTATTGGCCACACATTGATGCATGTGTTTTATCAACGCTCGTCCATCCATATGCACCCTTCACACATAATATTCAAGTGTACAAGTGACCAATATCAATTGTGAATCTGGTTCATTAATTGCAATTCTATGATCTACCAAATACCAGTTTTACTTAATTCAATATTTTTTCATAGGAAGAATCTGATCTACATAAAGATTGGATGGTCAAAGTACCATAATATTTCTAGACAAGCAATTATTATGCGATAGAAAAGATAGATAGAAAGAAAGAAAGAAAGAAAGAAATTAAGAAAAGAGGTGGTTGTTATATTCATGCCCATCGCTATAAAGGAAATGTATTTTCAATTGGAATAAGCTGTGTAAGTTGTCTTTTGTTGGAATGTGTTGATGTAGGACCTGCTAAAGGAGATCTACTTTTTGTTAGAATGTGTTGATGTAGGTGGTACTAGAGGAAAATTTTTAAACATTTGTTGCAAAAAGTTATTAGTTCTTGAATTTGCATTCAACAAAATTCTGCTCAAACTCTCCTCAACATTCAATGGGATGGAGAGCTATTGCAAAAAGTTTTTAGAAATTGTGCCTACATAATCACATTTCCAACCCCAAGAATCAGACCAAGCACTGTACTGAGTAATATGAATAAAGAGCCTCACCAAAGATTGAGCCCTTTGAAGCTCTTGTTTTATCTCAGTTAGCTTAATCCTACTATACTCTAGCTGCAGAACATAAGCCTGTTGAAGATGAGAATAATAATAAAGAGAATTTAGACCACTCAATTTCATGTTTTGATTTTTCATAAGTAGATTAAGGAGAATTGAAGTTGGAAAAATGACTAATTTTTTTCTTTTTTGATTTGCTTGATTGACCTTTTTCCTCAGCCTGTTTTTCCGAGCTGCCTCTCTATTCTGAGCAAGTCTTCTCAATGTCTGCACGGATACAAAATCAACATGTATGCATGAAATTCCTCCCAACAAGATTACATCCTTACAAAGAAATAGAAAAAAGAAAAAGAAAAAAAAAAAAGAAGAAATGTTTCAATGCCATATGTAACCATCAGATTGGAAAAATCATAGAATTCATGTTTACCTCTGCTTTAAATTCTTTTCAACTCCAAAATCAAATTAAAAGACCATCTCTCCTAGTATGAATCTGAATACAACACTGTCATGAACTCTAGATTTCTGGTTCTGTGCCACACATTACGATATCCACATCAGATTTCTAATTTCTTGCTCCCTCAATCTCATGTACGCGAAGAACACCCCATAGTGGAACTGCATATCAGAGAAAGCATCCATCAGACTATCATACGCACATTGTATGATCTTGACCAGTGGCATATGCACCGATAAGTTCATGACACCAGTTTGATGCCTAGTACTTATGTGTATATGTCCATATAAAAAATTCTAATTAAAAAGTAGCCTTGCTTCAGTCATTTGAAAAACACAAAATGGCACTGATATTGCTATCCACAACAACAACAATAAAAGCCTAATTCTGTACATACGAAAGAAAATGCCATAAATCTTGCCTGATTTTGAAGTCAGCTCAGTTCCTCATTTAGTTCAGAAATCTCTACCTGTTAATTAATATAATTATCAATAAACAATTTGGCACCTTCAATCTCCACAACTAAATATGCATAAGTCACTGGTGAATGCGGAACATCATTTCCTCTCTGCAAAATCAGAATGTAGGGGAGGAAGTGGCGCATCATTAAGCTTGTAGCTCTTTAGGCTATACGGGCTTAAAGGAATGACCGTTACTTCTGGATTAAGAGGAACTCAGAGGAAGGAATTTTACTTAGGGTTACGCAATATTTGAGGATTGGATGCCTTAGTCTTTTGGGAGGCAGGGGCTTGATCTTTTCGAGTTTTCTGGTTTTGGGCTAAGCTATCTGTGGGAGCCCTTGCAATGGCGGGTTTGGGTCTCCTAGTGATACATGACTGTTGTTTTCTACTCATATGCTTCTTCACATGTAATTAGCCTTCATTATCAACCAGAAGAATTTCCATGGTAATACATATTGATCAATAAATACGCCATGCAACAGATTCGTAGGAATGATACAAGGATGTGTTATAAAGATGCCCTTTGCCCTTTATTGGCTAGTGAGTAGTAACAAGGGGTCCACCAACATGATATCAGCTACTTTGCCACTAACAGGTGGACCTTCTTGTAAATAGCCAATCATGTGGTGCATTCACAACTCCCTATTTTGGTGCTTCCCTACATTTCTCAAAGATATACATCATGGATTGGCATGTTGTCCCTACTGGGAACTCCAAATAAAATTCAAAAATGAAGCTTAATAGTATATTAACAGAGTTGGCTTTAAAAGATGTCATAAGAAAGAACTTTGATGGAAAAAGCTGGACAAATTGAAGGGAATGATTGAAAGTACCACATCCTGAGAAATTAAGCAATTGAGAATTGTTATCAACATCGAGCATGTAATAAACCTGTAAATAGATTAGTATGAAAGGGATCATGATCAGCAACAAGACAATTATGCAGTAGTTAAATATTTAAACAAATGGAATATGCACATATGTTTAGTTGAATACTGTAGCATTTAAGAGCTAAAACATTTACTAAGAAGAAAGAACATAAGCAAGCAGCCCAGTTCGAGATTCGGCTGGTCATGGCATTTTTAACTAAGATTTTCACTCATGTCTCAACAAAACAACCTTAACGACCTTTAGTCAATATCAGTTGATGGTCCATAACAAGTTAGGTGACAAAGTAAAGCATTGAAGTAAACAAGACACACAGAAATTACCTTATTGTCTACGCCACGAAAAGAAGTGGTATAAGGATGATTATCATCAACTTCATTAGTATGGTTATAGACCACATCCAAAATGACCTGTACTAACAGCATTACTTTCTCATATAAGCTTGAGAAAAAAAAAATAATCTTGAAGAAATATATTAAAGGAAGATAGTAAATTTCAATACATGTCAATCAGTTAGCATGGCTCATAATGGAAGATCTACCACACCTCAATTCCATCATTATGCAAGGCTTTCACCATTTGTTTAAACTCTAGGGAAGCAACTACAAGTCCTCCTCCAGAACTAACATAGCAGCTCAGGGGAGCAAAGAAATTTATGGTAGAATAACCCCATGTATTGATCTTGGAGATTACAGTGTTCCAGAAAAATCAGAAACAACAAAAAATTTCTCAAACAAGCAAGAAGCCCTTTAGATTGTTTTAAGGAAAAACTGGTAAAGAGAAGGACACATAAATTTTAGCACATCCTAGAACCAGCAAAAGCATAGAACAATCAATAGACTTCCTGTTTGGGTAGCTGGTGGAAATCTCATATCCCTCTCACAAGTCATAATGCTCACATAGTTTATCATGCCAGGAATTCATTTATGAAAAGTGTGATGATTACTAGGTGGAATCCACCTTTTTGTTTGCTATCCAAATAGCACAAATTGACACATCAAAGGAAAACCCTTTTCCTTTTCTATTTGTTGGCATGTAATCTGTGGTTTCTAAACATAGCCTTATAGTGATATTACATCAAGACAAATGAAAAGAGAAATTATAAAGAGAAAAATTGTTAAGAGACTGATACAAAAGAATAGCAGATAATCTCTACATCAGCAAACATTGACCTTTAAATATAAATATAAACCTTCAAATGCATCAAGGTGGAGTAACAAGATTCTCTTACCATGTGATCTCTGGAATTTGGATGTCTTTGAAATTCAAACTCATTAAACTCAAAAACTAGCAACAGTTCCACAGCATTGATGCTGAGCTCCAACAGATATGGGATCTAGGACATGAAAAAAAAAAAAGTCAGAAACATTTTATCAATAGATTAATGGCTTATTTAATGGTAATGGGCTAATGTAGTTTCACACCCTCGTATATCCACCTGGCCAGTACAAGTATGCAATGAATTCAACTAAAAATTGGTACATGGAAATGGGTTCTATATTTACCATAGTTCAACTAATCGATGTATTGAGGGAAAGAAGTGCACAATCTTTCTCACTTAGCAACATGTACTCTTAAACAAAAAATAGACTAGGGAATGCTGACAAAAATTGATGAACCGCTACAAACTAGAGTTTTGTACAATTGTTATTAATGAAAAAAAAATGTAATACCACATTTCAAAGCAAGCTTAATAATAAAAATTCAGTACATACCGAAGAGCAACAGTTCTAGGGCGGTATCGATGGGGCTTCTTCACTCCACCAGTAATTAGGGCAGACTTACGGACAGCCTGACAATTTTTTTTAATGTAAAAAATAAAAATAGAAACTTCAATGGCAAATAACATATAATCAAAATAGAAACCCACTACATGTGCTCAAGTCAGGATCAAGTTAGATCCAGAACTGCGTTTCTATAAGACTGCTCGAAATCTCTCCAAGTTGAGTTTGACTCATCCAAGTTTCTGAGTTGAGTTTCAGAACTATGCTCAGGAACGGGTCCACCCGCACAACAGTCACCATAATCAAACTATGGACCCACCAGTACCAAATGGGTGCATTAAGACATTTCACATTCCTGATAACCGAATTCCTTGACTCAGCACCATCAGAGCAATGTAAAGGGGCAACTGAATTAATAAAAATAGAAAATGAGGCACCATACATTACTAAAATTGGGGAGAAGATGAGATATTACAACACAATGCAGGAGCACTTCTCCAACAGTCCTGAAATCAAATACTTGCAAATGCAATCAAATGCAGCAACAATGTGTTTTCTGGAGAGCATGTTTTAAGACCCTTGACAAAGAAAGAGAGATCACTTCTCATTCAATGAGAAGTGAAAAACACAAAAATAGAGTGCAGAGTCATATGCGAAATTCTATGGAAAATAGATTTGATGACAAACCCATGTATAAATCCAAACGAACTAGTAAAACAAGAAAAACAAGAATACAAACCATCATTAAGTCCTACAGTACTTTTACATAGTAAATCCAAATGATGAATCTTATCCACCCATTAGGGATTCAACATAATAAATCCCTAATTAGGTTTCAACATTGTAAATCCCTAATTAGGGTTTCAACATAGTAAATCCCTAATTAGGAATTCACCATTGTAAAATCCTAATTAGGGTTTCAACATTGAAGATACTCGATCTAAAGAGAGAGATTGAATGACATTGACACATGGAGAGATAGAGAGAGATCTGAGAGAGGGAAATCGGAAGTGATTGTGCCACGTACGGAGGTTGCTTCGCCGCCCGATTAAGAGAGAGCTCTTACTTGGCAGAAGGGGGGGGGAGAGAGAGAGAGAGAGAGAGAGAGAGAGAGAGAGCCGCAGTGGGTAGCTGCTAGAGTTGCACAGAGAGAGACTCGGATCGTGGAGTTGCAGAGAGAGGATAGAGAGTCGGTGAGAGTCGTGGAGTTGCAGAGAGAGAGGGGGGCTAGAAGCGTAAGGAGTAGGATTTTTTTGTATTTGTAGAGATATTTTACCAGCGCCTGGTTTTGCTCAGCGCTGGCAAAAGCCACTCTGAAATTGCCGAGTAAACCTATATTTGTTGTAGTGATTATTGTTAGATTCAACCCTTGATCGTCCAATAATGAGATCCCACCATTAGACCCTACCACCAGTTGTCCATTATCACCAAACCATACCATTGATATTCCATTTAAATTTGACCATCGATCTTCCATTATCATTTTATATAATCGTTAATCAACATATTATTGATCATCCTTTATTACTATATGTTATGGGTGAAAATGGACTGACCGAACTCTCGGGATAAGCGTCATGCTTACATCCAAAGCTTTGTTAGACCATGATCCACTCGACCTCAAAATTGAATTGGATTCAACCAACCTCAACCTCAACCTCGGTTTGTCCAACCTCAACCTTGACCTTGTCTTCAGCCCGTCTGGGTTCGAGGTCAAGCTCAACCTTAAGCCCTGACTTAGTTAGTCAACCACCTCCAGAGAGCCTACCGGAAGATCCCCTCCTGAATCTTCGTTGAAGATCTCAGAACAGCAACTATACATCCTTAGAATTAGAATCCTAATATGAGATGATATCAAGTAGAAAATTCATTACCATACCCGACACCACCATCTAGGAACCTATATATAGGTACCCCTCCTGCAAGGAAAGGTACGCACAATCTTACACTTAAAACCTTACATTCTACTAGACCTAACTTGCCTGTCTGACTTTGGCATCAGAGGGTCCCCTACAGCAGTTAGGGTCTCCATCTTTGTCTTATCTTGCAGGACCCAAGCGATCTAAGGAGGACGACGGGAAAACTGCATCAACATTATATATGATCACTACACCAAAATTATTGATTAGGAATGGCTATGATTTTGGTTTAGGAACAGTCTTAAACCATTCCTAATGCATATGGTTTTACACCGTTCCTAATTGTGGGAATAGAGAACGTTTTTATAACTTAATTAGGGCAAACTATTTCATTCCATGAGAGAGAGAGAGAGAGGGTACCCCTTATCTTTTCCAATGTTGAGCACGATCAGTTCAATTAGCCCTCCTCCGATGTTGAGGACGATAAGTTCGATTAGTCTTTTGGTGTTCATGAGCATCTCGAGCGAAAATCCTTCACATAGTGGCATCCCATAGCAGAAGGCGACGATCATATGGCTACTGACCTTCCCAATGCAAGCTGTTAGAATGATTCCCATCAGGATCAACCCATCCACTTTCTCTACATATATTAAATCTGTCTTAAGTCTGCTGACGGTGAAGAAGACCGGCATTAGCAGTCCCAACATAAAGTCCTCCAGCTTCTCAGCTAATGCAGCCCCCAACGGGGCATTGTAATGGTGAACATCACCCATCTGAAGATGTTGTTGATGAGGGCAGCAGATATGGCGATTCTCCCAAGGCTGGTGTTGACAAGCTTGAGCTCGGTGAGGATGTGTGAGAGAACGTGAAAGGCAGTGATAGAGAGGATGACTCCAAAGAAGAGGAGGAAGGTGTTGTTTTGGATGGGAAGCTCATCAAAGCTCAGTTTTAGGATACATCATGGTAAGAGAGGTGATCTTCTTCAATGATGTGTATGTAAAATGTGGTCAGGTCAATGATTCATGCATACTGTTTGATAAAATTCCCATGAGAGATGTTTCTTCTTAGAACTCTTTAATAGTGGGTTATATGAAGTATAGGGAAATATCTGTTGCAAAGGAACTATTTGGAGGAATTCCTAGGCAGAACATCTGTTGCAGAGTAGAGCATTATGCTTGCATTGTTGATCTTCTTGGCTAGGCTGGATATTTGGCTTATGTTGTCAGTCTGGATATGAATCCCTTTAAGAAACAGAATGAAGTAGATGAACGTTTTGCTTTTCATTGGATTAATGAACGTTTTTCGACCTTTTCTTTGATGGGTTTTCGTTATAGGATCATATCGAGGACTCTCATGTGTAAAGTAAGTAGATGCCTTTCTTCTCTTGCTTTTACCATCTATTCTCATTTTCTTATGCTGCTGAAAGATGTTCTTTAATGACAAATTACAGGAGAAACAATAGGAGAGGTGAAACCAGTGGCCAACCTACATCAAAGGATGGCAAAGATGTCCTGTTATTTTGATGCTTTCATCGCATTACCAAGTTATATTCTTCTTCTCTCAATAACCCTTTTAATTAGATTCCTAAAGCCTCTAAGTTTTCTTATTTCCTTTCCTATTTCAGGTGAGTATGGAACCTTAGAAGAGCTCTTGGAAGCATTATAAGAAAATTTTCTTTTATCAGCAGTCAAAAGCGCAAGTAAAGGTTTAAAAAAAAAAAAAAAAAAAATCATTCTGGTACAAATTTAGATAAATTTGGTGTGATAAATTATTAGTACAGGTATAGATTATAGATTATAGAATGCAAACCAAACAAAAGCTCATGATATTTAATGATTACGCAATCTAATCTGGTGCAAATTTCATGATAAGTGGGCTTGGATGGAACAATCTTTCTGCCAGAAATCATTCCACAATTAGGGACTGGATGTGTTATTGAAATTTAATCATGATTAAATATGGGTTTGAACTTCTAAAAATTTACTAATGCAAGAAGATTCAAAGAGCATGGAAACACAAACCCAGCTAAGCTGTACATTTTTATTCTAATCCCCCAATTATGTGGAATTTCATTCTTGCTTCCTAATTATCTGATCATATAATTTTAATGTCGGTGATTCATTAGATCAATAAAAAAAATGTTCATGTGAAATTCAAGTTGCAGAGGGCATGTCAGTTCGACGAGCAGTTTTTCATTGTCGAGGATGATCCCATTTTTGTCTTATGAGACCCGGTGAATGCTATACTGTTGGATTGGTTGGAAGGCCATGTCTGGACCATTGGACTAGTAAGAAGGAATTCGCACACAAAATAAGCCTCAAACATTTCTCTGTAATTCCTGACATCATGGGTTTGTGTTTTGAATAGGATATTCCTATTGGGAAAACAATACAGTTCAAGTTTATACTCAAAGGAATTAATCCAAAGATCCTATGGTAGCCCGACCCAGACCGATGTTTCTAGACTTGGGAAACTAAGAATACAATATCATTTCTGAAGACTGGAAAAATGCAGATCTTCAGAAAGTAACAGAGGAACCACTAGCTAAACTAATAGATGTATTAGAGGTTAATGCAACAGGAGAGTTACTGGTTAACTGGGAAGAAGAATGATGGCTAACCTAACCAAGGAACCAAACCTTTATGAAAAGGAAACAATGTTACACAACAACTTGGGTGAATCAGTTTCAAAGAGGCAAGAAAAATCTACATTGAGCTATGCACACCACCAAAATTCTTATTCAGGAACGGTTGAAAATCATTCCTAAATGACACGGGAATGGTTTTAAACCGTAGTTAAGGCATTGCAAGATTTTAGGAATGGTTTTCAATTTCGGAACAGTTTTCAACCGTTCCTAAAATAAGGTGTCACAAAACATTAGCGACGGTTGAAAATTGTCGCTAATTTTCAATTTCAAATCCTCCATAATTTTGGGGAACGGTATTTTTTCTTATTTAAGATTTTTTTTCCACTTGGAACCTGTATTTTTAAAAATATTTGAAATTCGAACATTGTAACCTGTATTTTGAATTTTGAATTTTTCAATTTTGGCACACTTCCAAATCGTTCTTAAATTTGTGGAACGGTATTTTTTCTTATTTAGGATTTTTTTCTGATTGGAACCTGTATTTTTTAAAATATAACTCAAAGAACATTGTAGTATAATTAAAAATTCAGATATGACTGTAAAAATGTACGATACCAAAATCAAATCTTTGTTAACCAAAAATATCCTAAATATCACAAATCATATAAGGTAAATCTATCAAAATATAAGCTAGTTCTCACTTTTCTTAGTTAGAATAATGATTACCTTGCCCATACATTGATAAGTTCTCAAAAAAAGAAAAAAAAAATCACATTTCAATGTAAGTTTACATCCTAAGAATTCATACTCAAATAACCAAAAATAGGTGGAAAAGAAAAAAAGATGATGATGATGATGATGATGATGCAATTCATAATAAAAAGGCAAGAACCAAAACAATGTCAAGATATTACAATTCATGAATCGAGAGACAGAAGTGCATGAACATACGGAAGAAGAAACTTCAAGGCAATGTCAAACTGTAACTATTCATTACCTTGGGAATTTTACCACTCAGTCATTGATCCGTGAATGGAAGATCCTTAACATTATGGAGTGATGTACCTTTTCTTTTTGTTTCTGAAGGGTATCAATCTTCTTGATATACTCATCAATCACTTTCTGCTAAAGATAGAGATATGTCAACTATAGAATATTGGCATTGCTCCTTTAGGAGCATAGATCACAAAGACACCATTTTTGCATTTTCTCAGCACTTCATTTAGGACCCATTTTGGCATTTCTTCTTTTAAGAGCAGATGGGATGCGTTCCGCCCAGTACACCATCCAGATAACTTCGGGCCCGACTTGAAGTTGTTCGGATGGCAATTTGAGCTAGATCTGTCCTTCCAGCTGCAGATTTGGCATAAGGAGCTCACCCCAATGGGCAGCAGAGATCGATGCTAAACCGTTTCACCATGGCTGTCCAATCCGGTGTTCATTTGGGGTCCAAACAAGTCCTTAATCAACAGAAAACAAAGGGCTGAGGATAAAGGCCATAGTAAAACTCAAAAATAAATGAATAAAAGGCAACTCTCTAATAGCTACAACAATTTGCATGATAATATCTTCTTTTGTCTTTCTCTTTTTTGACCTACAAATCGCTTGACAAATTCTTCGTAGTCTTCAGAGAGCTTTTTCTCCTGCAAAGAAATAGAAGAAAGACAACCACACAGAATTTGAGATGAAAAATAGTTCTTATTCACAATTTTAAAAGGTGATTTAGAATGATGAAAAATAGTTCTTTTCATGTGGAAGCTTTCCTATATGGATATCTACCTAGAGTTTAGATCTAAGGCTAAGGTGAGGAATTCCTTTAAGCGTACCTTAATTTAAGTTGATGTAATTTATCTTGGCTTTTACATGCATTCGTGTTACAGTGATTATCTCCTTGCAACTATTTGATTTACCACCAACAATTATTTATCCTTTGAAAATTATGGTTAAGGTGTGATTTTAATTACATGTGATCTTTATTAATTTATGTAGGGCGATGGATATAAGCCTTGCCCATCCCTTTACCAATTTTGTTGAGTTAGCCTTGCTACTATTCTCTTTGTTGAGTTAGCCATTGCGACTCTCCTCTTTGTTGAGTTAGTCCTTGCTACTCTCCTCTTCGACCTAAAAGCTGGTTTCGATTGTACACTCCACTAAATGTGACACCCGAGTAAGTGTTTATGGAGATACATGACAAGAGAATCCTAAAATGGCCAAGCAGAATGAAGGTCAATGCCTACAAAAGAGACGAGCGAAAATACTTTCATTTCCATCACGACCATGGCCATAACACCGCAGAATGTTTCAACCTCAAGGAAGAGATTGAGTCCCTTATCTAGAACGGGCATTTACGAGAGTACGTCAATAGAAGAATGGATAACCAATCAGATAAGCAGGACCAGTAACACGACGATAGGAACAACAACGAGGCGACGGGTAAGATACGTACCATATGCCGTGGACTGGTCAAAGGTCAAGATTTAAACAGGGCATGTATGGCTCATGCCCAAAACGCCAATAGTGGTAGCACAGAGCACCATGTATACCTCACTAGCAGGACTGCAAAGGAACAAAAACTGAGCCCCTGCAGCTTCACCTTTATAGAGGAAGACACCTGAGGAATCCACCACTCACATGACGATGGCCTGGTAGTTACTATGACAGTGGTCAACCACAAAGTGCATCGCATCCTGGTAGACACCGGCAGCTCGACTAACATCATGTTCATTGTCTCTTTCAATAAGATAGGAATTGAGAGATCCAGATTATAGCTTCTATGCACTCCTTTGCTCGGGTTTGCAGGGGAGAATATCACTTCTTGAGTATATTACTACTCGTAACCGTTGGAGACAGACCTAACCAAACGACTATCATGATAGACTTCCTTGTGGTTGATTACCCATCTGTTACAACATGATCTTGGGACGACCATCCCTCAACGTCATGAGAGCAACAATGTCCACATATCATCTTATGATGAAGTTGCTAACTGAGCATGGTGTCGACCAAGTCAAGGGCGACCAGTGCGAAGCCCGACAATGCTGCTTGACAGTGCTCAGGACAAAACTGTAGCAACAGACGATGACCATCACCTCCCTGGACCTGCTAGAAGAGTATGGCGAGAGGGGATTACCAGTGAAGGACCTCATCATTATACCCTCTGCGAAATTGACCTAACCCACATGGCTTAGGTCTGCTCATTATTAGCACTAGACCAGCGAGACCAAATCGTTGACCTACTGAAGCAACACGCCGACATCTTCGCCTAGTCTCACCGAGACATGCCCGATATAGACCCGACAGTGATGCTCCTATCATTCCTCGAAATCCGGCACCTGGGTATATCTAACCCTAATTCCTTACCTAAAGGCATGAACTATATTTTGTATATTTACATTTCATAATCCACACATATATTGACAAAATGATTCTCATTCATAAAATATAACCATCCAAAAATTAAATAATCAAACAATTATTTAGAGAATAATAAAATATTCATATTCTGACTATTCAAGATTATCACCAAACACATGTCATCGCCATACTATCATAATATACTTAATGTTCATTACAACTTATTTAGAAAATGTTAAAGAACTAAAAAATAAATCTAAATATATAAAAAATAAATCTAAATATAAAAAAAAAAAAAAAATCTTTTTAAGCTCCTCCATGAGATTCTAATCTTGAAATTTTAAAATCCCAACAGGATAAGCTACGAAACCTAGTGAATAATTTTAACACAAGTTTAAAAAATAACCTCAAATAATCATAATAAAATTATACTAAAAGATACAATACCTATTTAGGTAAAGCAGCAGATAAGGAGATTAATAGACAAGATTTTTTAATGTAAATTCAAAGAAAAATAAATGAATGAAATAAACATATGCTATACTCCATAATAATAAGTGCAGTTTATTCTTTTTAACACCAGGGCTGATTTAGACCGGTTGGACAACACCCGCGCCAATACAACACCTAACCTGGTAATGGGAACCTCTTACGTGACATGTTCACACATCCAAGGGTGCTTGGTGAGTGACCCATTTGTACGTTAGTTGGTCAAACTACTACCCTATCAAACCTGATAGCAGGAACCCTTTGCAATCTTGACATGCTCACCCACTCAAAGGGTACGATAGAGGTTCCAAGAGGTACCAATTGGGATTCCGAGACTTCCAACTCAAGGGTCTTGATCACCCTACCTATTTACACTTTAGTAATTTTCAACCCAAAGGGCCTAATCGCCCCGCTTATTTTCTGGTGTTTCATAATTATTTCAATGATACATGATTTTAATATTGCATGAATCAAATTTTTCTAAAAATCTTCAATGGCTTGCTATTCTTCGATCAACCCATAATGTGTGATGTACATAATTCATCAAACTAAAAATAAACTTTCCGATCAGTGTAAATTGTTCGTACATGATTGAAGTTCTATAGAAATAAAAATAAAAATACAACGTAATCTATTAGATATAGATTAAAGTACTACATAAAAAATAAACATGCAACGTGATTTATTAGATCTTAGAATCTAGAAAATTATATATAAACTTGAGATTTTGCAATAATTTTAACAAAACAAAATCTTTAAAAAATGAAATTTTAAGGTAGGATTAACAATAAGACAATGTTAAAGTCAAATTGAGGCATATTAAAATAACGACAACTGAGGTAATAAAAAAATTAAACGACATTTTAAGAGCATGGTAAGTAATTACAGAAAATTTAAAATTAAAAATAAAAAAAAAAATAAAAAATAAAAAACTAAGATGGCATAAATTAAATTATATGAATAAATAAATAAAAATGCATATATAATTTTTTTTTAACATCAAGTGAGAGAAACTCACCTTTAAGAAAAAAAAAATCAAAACTCCCTTTTTTTCTCTTCCTTTTCTCTTTCCTCTTTTTTTATTCTTTTCTTTTCTTTTCTTTTTCCTTTTTCTCTCTTCCTTTTCTTTCTCTCTCTCTCTCTCTCTCTCTCTCTCTCTCTCTCTCTCTCTCTCTCTCTCTCTCTCTCTCTCTCTCTCTCTCCTCACCTCACCTCACCTTACGTCATAGCACACTCCACTTCACGTCTCACAATGCATGATCTCTCTCATGCCTCCACTTTTATAAGCTCCTTTCCCACGTGTGGCATGTGTGAAAGAGAGTTACTTTAATCTCTTACCGTTTCACTTTCTTTTTTAACCACCACTACCAAAAAACAAGGCAATGCCGATGGTTGTATAGTGGTTTCCCCGATAGTTAAAAGCTGTTGGTGAAACCCAAAAATTGTCAGCGAAAGTTTTTTAACAATGTACATTCAGTACCTATATTTTTCCTTTGGTGTTGTCTACTTGAAATTTAGATATGGATTATTTTTGGGGTCAAGCCCTAAAATGATCTTGAAAAATGGATGGATGACATGGATAAAACACATACATCATGGTGGGTCCATCACATCACCGACCTGATTTGTTGTGAATGTTTTAATGGTTAGAATCATTGTCCCATTGCTATGGCTCACTAGAGCATTTGAAATTACTCGTATTTTGGATGAAGATCTAAAATGATCTCTCAAAATTGATGAACGATGTAAATATGATAAATACATCATTGTGAGGCCCATTTAACATTAATCTCCTTTGAACTGTTCGTACAACTTTGAGCTCGAGGAGTGTCCATGCGGATTACGTCCTACATTACCATCCAAGGAGGGATCTGTAGGGACCACCATGATGTAAGTGTTTTATCCATGCCATTCATTATTTTTATCAAATCATTTTAAGGTACAATCGAAAAAATGAAGCAGTTCCACAGCTCCAGTGGACCACACCAAAGGAAGCTGTAGTGATAATGAGACCCACCGTTGAAATCTCTCTAAGGGCCATTGTGATGTTTTATTACCATCCAACCTATTCATATGGTCATGTAGACGTGAATGAAGTTTAAAAAAAAAAAACAAATATTAGCGCTTAATCCGAAACTTCTACAGCTCCCAAGAAGTTTTTAATGGTGGACGTTCAATCCCCACCTTGTGATCCACTTAATCACTGGACCTTCATCCTTTTTTGTCTCATACCTTAAAATGATTTGAGAAAAACGATGAACAACATGGATAAAACACTTACATCACAGTGGGCACCACAGATCCCTATCCGGACAGTAATCCATCTCGGCAGAGGTAGGACAAAATTCCCATTAAATCTCTCTCTCGACCCTCTCTCTCTCTCTCTCTCTCTCTCTCTCTCTCTCTCTCAGTGTTTGATCTAAAGAAGGGAGGGGGTCAAAATGACACCCTCCGTAATCGCGCATGCCCTCCCTATCCACGTATGCCCTCTTCCTCTATCTCTGGATGTGAGGTATCTCTCTCTCTCTCTCTCTCTCTCTCTCTCTCTCTCTCTCTCTCTCTCTCAATCTCTCTGATTTATGAATCTAGGAGATTTTATAATTTGTGGATTCCCAATTCGATGTGGACCCCCATTTAGGGATTTGGGGATTTTTCTAATATTACAAATTAGGGATTTGGAGATTTTAGAATTTTGGGGATCTTGAGGATTTTTTAAATTATGGATTTTAGGTGGTTTTGATAGCTGATTTGGTAGATTTGATGTGTATTTGTTCATATTTTATTTATTTCTAGGGTTTTGATGGCCGATTTGGAGGATTTTATGGTTATTTATTCATGTTTTCTTGAATAAACATAATTTGTTGCTCAAAATCAGTTTAGCTATCAAGCTATCAATCAAAATGTGGGGCCCATGATTGTTACACTAGATTGACATGTTCTACCATGTAGACGGTGGATGAGTTGCCATAGAATAGGAAGACTATGGGGAGCCAAACAATATAACTATGATAGATTAAAACCATGGTGGAGAAACAGGTAATCTCCACCATCAACGCTCTCAAAGTAATTGTGGTGAGCCAGCTGTTTTGACAAGAAACGAATACATTTCGTTTGGGGAATTATCATTCAATAATAACAAAGAAAATAGAAGAACATTCATCATCATAGATTTCATTAATTCTGAGTTGAAAGAAACAAAGAGTAGTTTAATAGTAATTTCGAAAGCAGTTCAGTTCAAAAAGTGTCTGTTATATTGACAGAGAGTTGCGCAAGCTTGAGATCCCAGGTTCTTTAATCATGTGTATGGTTTGTACACATGGGGACAAGTCGTGAATATGTCAAACTATTGTTCAAGATTTTCGTTGTGTGGGAATTCCGTTGTACGGGAGTTCCGTTGTACAAGAATTCCGTTATGTGGGAGCTTCATTGTGCGGGAGTTCCATTGTGCAAGAGTTCCGTTGTGCGGGAATTATGTTGTGCCCCAGGAATTTTGTTGTGCTCTGAGAGCTCCTTGAGTTTCTCTTACTTTTGTTCTCCTCAAATGAGGAGGGGAGAGGTATTTATAGGACTTTCCCACATGTGAAGGTCATTTTCGCGCAACAGACCTCTTAGACCCGTGCAACAGATTCGTGTGACAGGTTTGTTCGCGCAACGGATCCCCACAACAGGTCTATTTTGCCCACAATAGAGAACTAGGAGCCTACTCTATGCACAACAAAGGACTAGGAGTCTATTTCTACACGACTGCACTTTGGATGCCTGTTTGTGCAACAATAGGGAGTAGGAAGTCTAAAAGTGCTGTCATAGGGACTCGGATGTTTGAGAATACTACCACAAGGACTGAGATGTCTAAAAATACTGCCACAGGGACTAGGATGTCTAAAAATGCATTTTTTGTGCACCAACAGGTGCCCCCTCGATCCTTCTTGGATTTATTTATGAAATCAAATGGAGGATCGATCTTCTTTTGCACAAAAAATCTTTTCTATTAGAGAATGATCGCTTGAACATAGATTTTCAACAGTCGAGTTCGAATGGAAGACTGAATGATCGTGCTTGAACAGAAGACTGAATGATCATGTTCGAACAGAAGACTGAATGATCATGCGCAATCGGAAGACTAAATGATCGTGCTCGAACAGAAGACTAAATGATCATGCTCGAACAGAAGACTGAATGATTATGTTTGAAGGGAAGACTGAATACCCCCATTCAAAAGCACTTAATGAATATTTCAATAGGGAGGATAATGGCAACAATGAAAACACTTTGTCTTCATAGTGGTCAATCAGATAGAACTCCTTTCTATGAACATGGCCACAATTACATCCTCCACAGTTTTAACTCCCTTATTCACACAATTCTCTTTTCATTGAAACTTGCTACTGTAACACCTGTGGCGACTCCATCTTTGAATACCTTAATCAGAGAACTGTCTTTTAATGCTGCTCCTACTGCAATGATCTCTTTGATAACCTCCAGCGACTCTTTCTTTAAACTCCATGGCTAGGGAATTGTTCTTTAATGTTGCTCCTGTAAGGCTCATATCTCACATCGTACCGCTCTATAGGCTTCCGCGGTCCTCCTGGTCGAATTCCGATAACCCCCGACCTGTAATCAGCGTTTGTGCGTGACCTTAAATTGCATCCCGAAGATCTAAGTTAGCTCAACTCGAAACTTATATCCTAACGACCGCGCTGTCACCGCAGTTCCAACGCCGCGTCTCGCGCGCTGATGCGATACCCTGGCCAGGAGTTGTGGGTCCACGTTTATTTTGAGAAAAATATCGCACGTTGCGAATTTAAAGAGAATCTCTACAACTCATCACATCAATTAATCAATCATACGTCAAGTACAAAACCCATCCCTCTCTTACCAATAAGGCATCGCTCCCATCTCTCTCCTATTCCCAAAGTCAACTCTCTCTCTCTCTCCACCCATCTCTTTCTTACAACACCATCCCTCTCTCCCATACATCTCTCCATCCCATCCCATTTTCCACCAAATCCCAAGCTTCCATGAGAGAAAATCCTAAGGAGGAAAAAAATAGCCAAGAGAGGATCCATCTTCCTACCCCCTCATCTCACCATCCAAGCCTTCAATTCTCATCTTCCACCATTAAAGAAGAAGCCAAGGAGCTAAGGAATCCAAGGGACGAAGAAGATTAGCAATCGGTGGGTGTTTATAGGATTAGATTTGTATTTTGATGATGGGTCAAGTGGGGCCTACTGATCGATGGTATGGATCTCACTTTGGACCCTAGGTGTGGCCGATGGCCCACCATAACTCATATGTTCATTCCATGATGGGGCCATTCTCCATGGACCCCATCATGATTTTTATTTTCCTAATATATAAAGGGTCATCTAGACCTTGCATTTTGGTGGAGAAGGGATCCCCACCGTTGATTTGGATTAGTGGGCCCACATGTAATGGGACCCACTTGATGTATGTTTTAATGCATGAAAGGGAGGGCCCATAGTACTGGGGTCCCTCCCATCACACGCGTCTCTCTCTCTCTCTCTCTCTCTCTCTCTCTCTCTCTCTCTCTCTCATTGTTGATGGCCCGCCCGATGATTTACATATTTTATCCAGGATGTCCATTTAGTGGACCACACCACAGTCCGCTTGTGGGACCCACCTTGTTGCATGTCCGTTTGGATAGCCCTTGATAAAGAAAAATCATAAATATTAGCATATTTCCAAAGTTGTGGTGGGCCACACATGTGGACCCACCTTTAATACAGATTTTGTATATCAGCACCGTCCATCTGGATGGTGCCATGTACGGCCCCACCTTGATGTATGTAGCTGCATTTAGGCCATCCAACGCCTGGACGCTAGACAGTTTATATATATATATATATAATATACTATATATAGGTAGCTTGTATGTATAGGTGGTGGGCCCCACCCATCTGAAAGCGGATTGGTTGGTTTTCAACACAGCAGCTATATAGTTGTGCATTAACATTAGCAAAATCTGTGGACCCCACCATGGCAGCGTGTGGGGCCCACCTTATGATTATGTGTTTCATCAACACCGTCCAATCCATGACAGTGGATGCAGAATGGTTGGAGTACCTCAAACCAGCTGTTTAGCTGCTGGATGAGTTCCAGCAAGACGATGGACCACACCGTAATGTATGGGTCTTATCCACACCATCCAGATGGCTGGACGATGGGACCCACACCAAGATGTATGTGTTACATCCAAACCGTCCATCCAACTGGTAAGCTCGTCTTAAGGCTTGAGATTAACAAGAAGATAGATCTATTAGGTGGACCACATTGCAGAAAACAGCAGAGGAGTGAACGCCTACCATTGAAACCCTTTTGGGAGCATAGAGGTTTTGGATCGGTATGAAATATGTTTTTCCTCTTAATTCAGGTCTTTGTGACCTTATGAGCATATTGGATGGAAAATAAATGTTATGGTGGCCCTGTGTGGTTTAAACAATGGAAAACATTATCTCCACTATTATTTGTGGTATGGTCCAGTTGATCTTTCGATATGATTCATTTTTGGTAATGCTCTAAATGATCTCTAAAATAAATGTATGATGTAGATGGTGCGGCCCATGTGATGTGGCCCACTTGATATATAAGGCCCATTAGTGCGGCCCATTGATGCGGCCCACTTAATGTATATGAGGCCCATCGTGATGTATTTGAGGCCCATGGACTAAGGCCCAATGTGATGTATATAAGGGCCATGAGTGAGGCTCGATATGGTATATATGTGGCCCATGTGTGAGGCCCGATATGATATATATGAGGCCCATATGGTGAGGCCCGATGTGATGTATATATGGCCCTTGAGTGAGGCCCATTATGATGTATATTAGGCCCTTGTGTGTGGTCATGGGCCCACTATACACTTGGCTCTATGTGGGTCATCCCTTGGGAGCAATGTTGGTTAAAGATCCACATTAATGGGCAATGATGGTTGAATGTCCACATTGTGACCTTCCCTTAGGCCTTGTTAGGCCCATTCTCTTAGTGGGTTAACCCAAATTATTGGGCCCCATTGATGTTGCATAGCCCATCCTCGCCGTAGACTCCGTGCTACCTGAATTGATATATTCACGACCGAGGGCCGATCTTTATATCATGGTTTAGATCAGCTGTTCATCTATGAACCCCGCCTTGCATATAAGTCAATTATCAATGCCGATTATCAATACCGATTATGAGTATGTGACAGCATAACATCATGATACATGCCCATACACATTATCTACATGCTTGTGATGAAATGAGGTTGACCATTGCATATGCCTTCTGGCAAGTTGTTTATGGGACTTCCTAATAGGTGGTGTTGTCCCTTATGAGCGCACAACACACGCAGGATTGATGCATGACTGGATTATATGACTCATGCATCTTGCATTATGTGATATGGTTACTATACGCCCTGGTGACATCAAGGTCATGGCCTCTACAGGCACATCATGGAGAGCCGGATTGGATATTGAAAATATTGTTACTAGCATCAGGGCACCATAGATATCCCTGGGTGAAAATCCCTAAACCCGATGGTACTAGAGGATGACTCCAACGTCGAGACCGAGTGGATATATGAGCGCATGAGGGCCATATACTAGTAGACACATCTCTCATTATATCGTGGTAGATTGGAAAGGGGTGTGACCTTACCCACCTAAGTGGGGGGCAATATCTAGGTTGAGTTTGACCAGCTTGAGGAATAGGTCCGCTATTGATGAGCGGGGCCCGATATTAGCAGACAGATAGTGAGGTCTCTTCCACTTACCCAGTTGTGCGCTCAGATGGGAGCGGCAAGCTGACGTAGAGTGTACTAGACCCCAGTGATTATCCAAAGTGAAAATTGTACTGATATTTGATGTTCTAGTGATGAGTTGCATTAATATGTGGATTTGGATGAGGATTGGTATGCTCAAGTTACATCTCGCATCGCATGGCCTTGGTATGACCGACATCATTCATGCCTTGTATTGCATGGCCTTGATATGGCTGATAGCATTCATGCCTTGCATCGCATAGCCTTAGTACGGCTGATAGTATTTATGGATTCATCAGCATATTCCGCTTTACTCTGATATTTCATTTTGAGAATGCTTATATTGCGCACACACTCTCACCACCCTCTAAGCTTTCTATAACCTTACGCACGACCATTGTGTGTAGGTGACGTTAGGATGTCGTAGCAACATTGAGATTGGAGCGTGCAGCGGACTTCTGGAGCTTCCGATTCTATTATTGTAGTCCCTTTTATGTGCATTGTACCTTAAAGCTTTTGATCATAGTGGATTTTGTGATGGTGTCTTGGTTATTGTTCGTGGGTTATGCTTATGGTTATGCTTATTACAAATCAAATTAATGTTGAAAATCCTCCTTGTAGGATCCCAGGATCGAAACCTTGTATATGGGTACTGGGAGTTGAGAATGGGGTACTACGGAGGCTGTCAGCGCCGTAGGAAATTTTGTGAGCCCGGTTTCCGAGTTTGGGGCATGACAGCTCCTATTACAAGAATCTCTTCAATTATCTCTTTTATTCATAGTCTGCATTATCCAATATTTCGAATGGTAATCTTTCCTGCCAAATTAATCGGAATTAATATCTCAAGATATCATAATTTTGCAATTTAATTTCATGAATTATATATTGAAAGCTTTTAGAATGATTGTAATATTTGCAATATAATAATGATTTGGTCATTCCATCTTTGTGCTTGTCAGCATACTTTGCATTGTATTTGTTGCATTTTTGCTCATTATATTGTGTTTTCGGAGATGCCATTTCTAGCGTTAGAGGTTCAATCGCCAACTCTTTTCTAGTTTGTGCTCCTTGGCATTTCTTCGTAGGCTGGCTAGGAGTGTATTTTCCTTGGACCTTTGTTGATTCTGAAAGAACCTATTCAAATCATCATCGACTTCCGCTCCATCATTATTAACTAAGAAAGATGATTGAAAAATCGAACGGTTGGGTCACCAAAAAAATAGAGAACACTTCTTTCAATTTTCATTTACTAGCTTTCCAGAGGACAGAAATTATCGACAATGATTCTATATCTTTTGGTGAACATTTGTTCCTTGTCTCCATTAGGTCCAGTACTCTTTCATTGAGGGAAGATAGTTCATTTTGGCGTGAACCATATTATCCAATAGATTTGCTCGTCAATTTAGATTTGACTAGACTGTACTGGAGAATTGCGATATTATTACTAGAACAAAGAGAAGTTATGGCATCAGACCATATAACTAGGCCTTGATATAGAAGCAACTTTTGAACGTTCACACCGAATGACACTTCATAATTCCCAGCTATAATTATCCAGTTCATGGTTCTTATAGTTGGATGCGTTGGTGGGCTCATCAATATTACTTAGCGCGCGATTATTGCCTAGTTGATTGTATCATATCGATTCCTGTGCTGCACATAAGAAATTATTAGAAAGACCAAGGCATAGATTACTTTGAAGAAATAGATCATGCCCCCTCTCCAGGTCAACTTTGTATAAAGATTTCTTTAGAAGATAATATTTACGAAATGAAGCCTGTTGATACCCTTGAAGGATGAATAACATTTAGTGCTCTTTTGAAGAATCGAAAGAATACATCTGAATTTTTAGATCGTCTAGAAGAGAATAATAATTCTTCATATTTTCATTCTCCTTCACCTCTGCAGATTTTATGAGATAACCTTCCTTCATTGTCAGGAAAGCAAGAGACAGGAAGGCATTGTCATTATCTTTGGAAGGATAAGTATATTATGATTGAATATCCGTAGTCGATCTTGAAGAATTAACTTTTGAATAGAAAGTAGAAAGTATTTTGAACAAACTTGTTATTATTGTAATTTGAACCTAATTCAGGAGAAATGCATTTATGTATGTTATTTAAATCAATTTTTAAGATTTTCATGATTTATTTTATTATATCAAGTAATTGCATATTTGAGCATACCTTAAGTAAAATAGATGATCATATATGTATTTGTAGCATATTGATGCTACATATAGTTTAAGCTCTTGAGTAGTGGAGCTAGTATACTTTTGACTGAACATACTTTAACTGGACATGACTTGACTCAACTGGACTTGATTTGACTTGAGTTGATTGGACTTGACTTGACTTGACTGGACTTGACTTTACTTCACTTGACTGGACACTTTCACAAATAGTTTAAGCTCAAGTAGTGGAGCAGGCACAGTTTTTTAGACTCATAAGTAGTTGGAGTTGGGTCTTACGCGAATGGTTTCTGTAACTCTTATGAGTTCACTGGACTTATCGCGACTGGGGAGTTCACAAACCACGATCCATCAGAAGGGCCTAGTGAAGCTACCGGGGCCGTGAACTCGGTGGGTTTTACGCACAGGGTTGGCCGCAGTAACTCTCTAGAGTTCACAGGGCGTGCAAGGCTAACTTAGGGTACAAAATCCAAGGTCGCCACTCCATCAATGAGGGGATAATTTGTTTTAGAGACCCTGGCCTTATAAGTTACTACTGAAATCAAGCTAGGAATCTGGGGGGTCTTATGCATGGTTGGCTTATCTATGGACAATGGCTAAAGAGCGCACAGTATAGCCTGTTTTTTCTTCATCTGCCAGGTCGGACCCATTCACGGGATGACATTTTCTCTCACATTCCCCCGTGACGCTGTCGGAAGCTGTACAGACAGCGTTGGTCTAACGCATGACTGGCTGTTATGGACTTTTTGGCCGCTTAGGGCTTTTCGTCGCTCCATCCACACCCTGCATGGGTCTAAGCATGTGATGGTCTATACGAGCTTTTTAAGGCCATTGGCTTCTCACTGCCGCCCACATAATATTTGACGTATCGCTGATTGTGGTAGGTCTTATGCGTGATATTCCGCTGCCGAAGATAATAAATCGATAATTGTAGTACTTATGTCATAGACAATAATATCAATTCAACAATAATAGCTTTTATAATAGTGGTCAATAGTGATTAGCGATGACAATAAATATCAATTTGATGATAATCATCAGTGCTTGGCGATAATCAGCGATAAATTTGATATGCTTGAGAATCTGCCTTTTATACAAGGAGAAGAATACATAGCATTGCCTTTGAAACTTTTTCATCATTCTGCTGGTCTTACACCACCAAAAACATCATTTAGGAACAGTTTTAAACTGTTCCTAAAAGAGGCGTTGCAGAAAAACTAGAACGGTCCAGAACCGTACTAAGTACCATTTCAAATATTAAGAATGGACTTTTAGGAACAGTTTAAAACTGTTCCTAAGGTTGGAAACAGATTTTAAATTTTAGGAATGGTTTTAAACCTTCTTTAATGTTGCCAATGGTCAGATTATAAATTTTAGAAACGGTTCTTAATGCTGCCAAATGTTATTTTAGGAACAGTATTTTTCATTATTAAGGAATGGCCAATAAAAGCTGTACATTTGTTTTCATATTTAAAAATCAAAGATTATTATATACAATTAAAAATTAATATTGAACAAATATGGTACAACTTTATAATAAAATTATATATATTTACAACAATAAGTTTACAATTGCCCGAATACATTAAAAATAAATAAAAAATGCTCCATGATGTGCTCCACTCCTAGAGAAAACACAAGGTCCCACCATTTCTGGGGTTATGTACTTTGTAGTTGCACCATGACTAGCAATGACACTCAAAGAGGAACTTGTCTTTGCATTGCATATCAAGCAGAGATGCTTTTTGAGCTTGCATTATAACTATTAAAATCAAAACAAAAACCGTAAGCAATTTGATTAGCCAAAAAACAACATAAAAATTCAAAAACTAAACAAGCAAAAGAGTGACTATTCAACAACTAAAACTAAAGGATCACCAATAATGTACTAGGTAACAAATTGTAACAATTTATCGCTCAATAAATAAATAACAGATTGTAACAATTTGGCCTTTTGCAAAGTACTTAGTAACAGTGGCATCTTATTATATTAAGAAAAAAAATGAGACTTCAAAAAAAAAAAAAACAATGCCATTTATTAAGATAGTTTCAACATTTTAACCATATTTATGAGAAGCTTTTCATAAAGCATATTTAGGCCATCTTTTTCCTTCTTTTTCTTTTTTCTACTATGGATAACATCAAAGTTTTACGTGTTTAGACCATCATTTAATCCCAGACTTTTGGTTAATCTCAAAACATAGTCACCCTTATGTTTTATAAAAAACTATTTTAACTATTTGAGTGGTGGAAATCAGCAGCATTTTCATAATCTTATGAAGTAGCAAACATGTAAACCAGAAGAAAATATTCACCCATACCTGGAACGCTTCATCCATGGTTAGCACAATGGCAGACATTTGAGTCCACTGGACATTGCGGTACTAGTTGTAGCCAATGGGTGATAGAAACGGCAACCAGTTCGATGACAGGTTCCTCAGAGGAACTCACGACAGACTTCTACTTGGTTGTCAATTACCTGTGGAAAACAAAACAATGGTCCCCATTCAATGGAGAAAATCCCAAGTTGGGTGGCTAGAATCTTTCGATCAAGGAGATTTTTGGGGTATGTTCGATCTGCTTCTGGTTACAATTAACACTAGTCCCCGAATTCCAAACTACTCTGGGTAATGTGGGACTAAGGTAACAAAAGATATTCAATGTATAACGTCACCTTTCTAAGCGATGCCTCCGTCATTCCAATAGGTTGATACAAATCATCTTCGCCACCAAATGCACAAGTGGACAAGTGGGAAAATTCAATCATAACAAGGGTTAAAAGGGAACTACAAATTTTAGATGCAGTACCTGATACTTAAAGATCTAATCAGTGGCAGCAAAAGAATTAGTGCTTCCTTCTGAAAAAACCAACCAACTCATGAAGCAATAACAATAGCAGTCACTCATTATATATATATATATATATATATATATATATATGTGAAGAAAAAAAACACTACAACATAGTGGTCATTTCCCGGCGGTCAGAACCGCCGATAAAGACCCAACAAACCGCTGGCAAAGATTTTACAAACGGTCATTTGTGTATCGGTGAAGGATTAATGGTCGGCGGGAGGTCTAATGCAACGGATAAAATCCGTAGTAATTGTAGCATAGCTTTGAACGCAATAGCTACGGATTAAATTCGTAGTTAGATAACTCATATTTACCGAAAATCCGTAGCCACAGAGAAAATCTTTCTCATCCAGAAAAGAATTAAAAAAAACAAGAAGAAAAGGTAACCCTCATGTATCCCTCTCAATGAACTGAAAACAATGTATTATGAATTATTGGGAAAAAAAAAAAAACAATTCCCTTCATACATTTGAAATAAGTAAAAAACTTTCTAATACCTGAGTAAGTTCTGCATCTTTCCCAGTTCTTTTGTACTTCAAGCACCATTCACGAGCCTCCAGTAATTCCCGACCATATGGGCATTAAGATCTAAATGGTTTCAATTTCGAATTAAGACAATGTAATGGAGGAAAATACTACTATTAGCAAGGTTCATGCTGCAGGTATTCAAAACTCATGTAAGCAGTATGCAGCAGTTGAAGGTATGTTGCAATGATACATATGGATGCACTCCAATTTCACTTGGTCCATTTTATTATGTTATTTATTTAATTTTTACATTAAAAATAATAATAATAATAATAATAATAAAATGCCTGCTTTCAAAAGAAAATCTTATGAAGGTCCAACAGCTAAAGGAAGAATGACACCGAACAAGGGGATCCGTTAAATGTTTAAAGGAATGGTAAGGAAAACCTCGTCAGGTATGCGTTGATATTCAAAGGTCTAATATGTCAATTCCTCAATACAAAAGAAAGTAACATAGAAAATTTTGAAGTTGCAACCTAGGCACGTTAGTTTTTATGAATCAGAATACAAAATCCATGGTCAATCTTACAAGTGATAAAGCAACCACCTGAATGAAGGCTGTCTCCTTTATGGTTCTCTCCCCGCCCTCAAGCACTGCATGTAATGGGTCCAATACGTTTAGCATACCCTCAATGTTATGCTCACCAAAGTATAACCTGCTAGCCTCTTCCAATGCCTCATGCCACATCTCATGCCAGAGAATGGCAACAACCCTGATCAACTCCTTAGATACAAGTTGTGCCTGTATAAATATCAAACAACGGTCATGTCACAAAATCTAGCATGCATACAATGCAGAGAAATTCCCAGATTTATTAACATTTCACCTGATCGACGAGTACACCACTATGCTGCCGTACTTTATCAACCACTTCCAGAGCAGCTTGTTTGTGCAATGTGCTTATTGATTTGCATGCCACCAGAAGAGGGTACATAAGAGCATGTAGAGGAATAAAGTTGTGTACATAGGCTCCACAAGAGAATATATAGCAGGTAGCATCACAACAAACAAGCAGAGCAGAAATGACTGAAATGAGTATCAGTGGCTAGTTGTCCACCTCTTGCTTTTGTCCCAATTTTATATATTCTGGCGTATCGTCAACAACAATTAAAGCCGCTGGTTCACAGAGTTTTATAGCTGGATGTAGATCCTTTAAATGCCCCCAGGGTTCAGCAATGACACCAACAGTAGAGAATAAAAGAAGTTACAAATCAAATGAATACTTTTGTTTGTGTTTTTTGCTTTGCCTAATAAATTGCTTCATCTTTCAAAAAAAAAAAAAAAAAAAAAAACGAAGAAGAAGAAGCAAAAGTGGTCCTCGTATCATAGATAATGTGTAATATCAACTTTCACAAATTAACTAACTGTGCTTATAATAAATGCAGCAACAGATCCAAATCCAACAAGAGAGTTCATCTTAGTTATTTGGGGCAACTCAGAGCTTACCAAGCAAATAAATGTAGTGAGCTAAGTTATTCGGGGCAACTCAGAGCTTACCAAGCAAACCTCGCTGATAGAAGTTAAAGGGCCTTCTAAGATCAGGGATAACGCACCATTGAGGTACAAATGGTGCCATCCAAATTGCATCGCCCGCTTGAACTGGGTACCTAATTTCAGAACCAGTGACGCAACTTGTGAGAATGTATTGCTGAACTTTTCAGCACCAGATGCACTTAATTTATTTTTAGAAAAAATGCAGTTCAAAACAGAAGAAATGGAGTGATAGAGAAGCATTTGAAAACAACGTGTTTGACTTGAACACTAAGTGCACCCATCTCCAAGGAATTTGAAGCGGGCATCTAGGGTAAGTGAAGAAATGATAATATTATGTGAGACGAAGACCAAAGACCATATTTAATGCCTTTTTCTTATTGCTATAGGCACAAGAGTGTATGATTTAGCCAATTATTAATAGTCAGCCTTTTTCTTTCTTTCTTTCTTTTTTTTCCGGTTGGTTGGGTGGTTGTGGGTGGGGGGACGATGAATCAGAGGCAGGGTTCCCATTTTCCTCCTTTTTCTTCCCAAATAGCAAGTGATATAAGAACATCACTTGCTACCCTTATCTTACATGCAGCATAGCACATCCAATCTGCTGCAGAAGTTGGAAACTTTTGAATATTATGTCTGTATGAAAATAAGCACTTATGGCTTCTTAACGAAGTTGACCTCGACACCCAACAATTTGACAAATTCCAGCCATATCTTCTCACTTGGTGTGCCGAGAGTCCTAAATATCTGCAGTCATGTAGAAATCAAATGAACATATTGAGGCAGTGTGGCAAAGATTGGAAATGAACAAAAAAATTGATGGACTAGAGATTACCTTGTCAAGCTGGTCAAATTCAGTTTCCCCATTGAATAATTGTTCCTTTGCAGTTCAGCCATTCTACAGCCCAATGACCACCTGTCAATAGTTGTTGACCATTTATTTACTCATAATATAAGTTTAAGTACCCTGTGAATAAAGGAGTAGAGCAGAACTGCAGTGAGTTGCTAAGAAAGTGCAATATTTTATAGAAAGGATAATTAAAAAGTAAACAAACACGGATACCATTAAATTCTGTGGAATTTCTTACTTACACCGAGTAGGGTGGAATTCAGAAGACGTTACCACATCCGCAAGTAGAAGAAAACATGTAAGAAATGCATTTTTTTTCATCAAATAGGCGTATTAAGAACCTGTAGCAAGCATGGGACAAACACCAAGAGCTACTCCTTGACTAGCAACAGAAAAGGCCCCCACAAAGCCTATTGAACCTTTTTTTTTATTTATTTAAAAAGAACTGTCTCTTTTCCATTAATGGCAAGTAATGTACAAAGAGATATTTCAGGCGGGCCTACCCAACAAAAGACGATAGGCCCACCTATCGTGAGAAAAGAACAAAAAAGAAAGAGACAAAAAACTCTAATCAGTTATTGAGGAATTACAGGATATGTGGCCAGCATATCCAAATTTAATATCAATAAAGCTAACTGCCATAATTGAGGAATTACAGGATATGTGGCCTGCATCTTTGCATGGTATACACAGGCATTCAACTCAGACAAGTGGGTTGTGTGGATCAGAATCCATACCATTGATCAATTTTACCCATCAGCAATTGGACTATGCCTTAAAAATCCCACTGATAGGGCAATCTTAATCTGCCAATTTGTAGCCTATAGAAGCAGTTAAGAAGAGAAATTGAACAATGGTCCATATTCAACTGAAAAAGATCCAATGTGAGAGATTTTTTAGGCATTCTCCATCCACGGTGAGACTCAACAGCCCAATAAATAGATTGTTGAAATGTGAGACCCACTTGTCTGGCATGGAATTGAAAATGGTTACTTAAAATAAAATATATGACTAGCCAAATAGGAACAATGAGACTCGTAAACCGGATCATGGAAGAAAAGACGATATGATTCAGCAACAATTGCAGCACATGCATCACGAGGATCTTTAAGCTTTGAAACCTGAAAATTAAATCATGAAATAAGGTGTACAAGAAGAAATCATAGAATAACTGTAGTAGAAGAAATAAGAAGATCAATGCATAGAACAAAACCTTTATTATCAAAAGTAGAGCATCCAAGCTTGAAATGAATATTTTTATGTAAATGACTTACAAATGAACCCATGTGAAGTAAATGTGCCATCCATGTTTATGAAAATGGACCCGAATATCCAACGAGATGAGAATTCCTCTAATGTAAAAGATATATGTTGTATTCAAAATTATATTCAGGAAATAATTTGAGAAGGAAAATGTATTGAATCATTCAGCAAGCATTAATGTACCAGCCTGCAATTGGTTGAAGATGTTTACCAAATTTCCGTCAACCAAGGCCTTTGCATCTTTCAGCACTTCTGCATCTTTCTAATGAACAACCTAGATAAATCAACTACCAGCATCACAACATTAAAGACAACCAAATTAAAGGTAATGACAATCACAATCCAGCAAGCTTTTGGCACAATCAGTTCTACCACATAAATAGAAAAAATCACACTTAAATGCTCTAATGACATCATTGGGCTAATGCTGCCAAAATCAAAGACACATTTGACACTTGCAGAAACAAGTTGCAGCAGGCAGCAATGACAGTCCAGGACTGGACAGAGGGATTGGAACAGGGCACATTGCAAAAAAGAGTCTTCACCTCAAAATTGCATTTCGAAAACCCTGCAAAATGGGGATTTAGAATACACTCAAATCCCAAAACACCACTGGCAGGAAGATATGGTGAATTCCGTCACGTTATTCATAGAAATAAATGAAAAGAAAAAGAAATATGGAGCACATCATAAACTTATGGGATCTTGGGTAGTTTGATCCTCACCGTAATAGTAGGTAGACAGAATAGTGATCCTCTCAGTCAGCTGAAAATGAAAGAACCAATGTTTTGAATGGACAAAAAACTCTAATCAGTTATTTAACTGTTGAAATTATTAACTTGTTAAACATACATGAAGCAATGAAATAATCAAGTACAGAAACAAAATTCCAAACCCAAGATAAACTACAGAATTTCGAATCTACATAGCATATAAACAGGCGCTGCCGGGATCTGCAACAAAGTCCGACAGATCGGGATTTTTGTAGGAAATAACACATACACAATCCATCACTGGCCTGAAAATAGAAAACTTTATAATCAACATTCCACATTTTACAAGACTAACCATTTAACTGGTGAATTTATGAGCTGGTATAGCATATCTACCTGCTTTCTGATCATAGTTAGGGATGGTGAAGATCCATCTTCTTTCAAATTTGTTGAGCTTGCATCAGAGAGTTCACTTTCCTCAATCTCACTATTGTTAAGACAAATGGATAAGGATCAGTTCTGTCTTCATGTAGCTGATAGAAGTAGCATGAACACAAAACTACACAGAAATTTGTAAAAGACAATTTGTCAAATTGGACCATAAGCTCATTTTATGAGGAAAATATAGGCTTCTCTTGTAAATCATGAGATATATTGTCATAATCACATCATCCCCAAATTCAAGGGATATATTTACCTGTAAAGTATTTCTGCAGAGGTAGCTTTCAGGCATAACAACTTTGGCAAGATGTGATGGTTGATATATGTGGCATACAAGTAACTCAAATTAATCTGTCAGCACCAACTTAGATGCATCATAATCCAGAAATTACCTTGATTTGATTACCAAACTAGCCAATTGGTGGACAAGTATCAGATGGTTAAAATTGAAAATAAAATAAAATAAAATCCAACTGTTCAACAAATAAGTTTCCACAAATCAAGGTTAAGATTGTTGAACCCATCGGATTTTCAGATTATAACCTCTATCTACAGTGGACCCACAATTTGAATGGCATAATGAGATAATGCACGCCGCGTTTACAAATCTCTATCTCTAAGTGCCTGTGCATCATGCATCAACTGTCCTAATTTCACTAGGGCAGAATAGTATAGAAACAACAACCAAATCATTTTGATTTCATTTTTGAGTGCTACGAAACTGAGGATGTGAACCTCTTTTTCTTTACCCATTTTGGGACTGTTTCATTGTCCTGATTAAAACTCAGATTCTTAAAGTGAAGAGTCTGAAGACCATCCTTGTGAAGGTGATAAGATCAAAATTTATTCTTGGCATCACATAGTTGATCTTCAAGGTGCTTATCCTCGTCCCCACTGCTCTTACTGATCACACCAGCAAGAGTACTGCAATGAAAAAACTCATTAGGGGAACAAAATCCCATTGTGCATGTAAATTGGGGCATGGATTCTTCACTATGAAGAGATGTTCTGCATATAAGGTAAAGTTCAGGTTCGGTCGAGGATTTTCAACTTACACTATGCTGTGGAGAAGGAACAGTTGAACATTTTGAATTATGTTATGGTAACTTGATCTCCACTTCTTTCATATCACAGACACCTGATTCTTTCCATTCATGCAAGCATTTATCGAGCTCTGCTCTGTTGCAAGCACCAAGGTATCAAATCCACCATTTGACCAGTAGACAGTTTAACCTGCATTTTGTAGACATTGTAAGACAATACACCACAAACATCTGAGTTTATTAAAAAGTTGGATGAAAACTGATATAAAATCCAACATGTACAGTCAAAGAGTATTTTGTTGGCTGATTAGTTTAATCGATCACTGTTAGTAGCACTGGAATCAGTGATGTAAGTACCTATTCTTCTGGTAGAGCAATGAAAATAGACCATTGGCAAAATGAAGGTGAAAAGGATATCTCAAAGTGTATTCCATCATTAGAAGTTTTAACTAAATTTGTTTTGTGCAAACAACCGAGGACAAGGTTTCATCAGAAAACTCACATCCATCTCTGCTTTAGATGCTCCATTTCCAACGGGTGGGAGATCTCCAATTGTATCTCTCAAAGTTATTGCACGGAAGGGTGCCCCTCCAGCTGTACTCCTGACAGCAGCATATTGTACATCAACTGGTAATGTGATTTTCAGTTCATTGGCAAAATGAAGGTGAAAAGGATATCTCAAAGTGTATTCCATCATTAGAAGTTTTAACTAAATTTGTTTTGTGCAGACAACCGAGGACAAGGTTTCATCAGAAAACTCACATCCATCTCTGCTTTAGATGCTCCATTTCCAACAGGTGGGAGATCTCCAATTGTATCTCTCAAAGTTATTGCACGGAAGGGTGCCCCTCCAGCTGTACTCCTGACAGCGGCATATTGTACATCGACTGGTAATGTGATTTTCAGTTCTGGGCCTGCAAAGACATGCATTGGCTCTGGCCACTCTGGGAGTGTCTCTTCTGGAGAAGCTGCCCATATGAATGCTCGTTTCCTAGACTGAGAAACACCAAAGGCTCTAGCCTCTAGAACACCAAATCTCACCTAAAAAGGCACACACAGAAATTATATAGCTGCTTTACAAGAGAAAAAGAGGAAGAAGAAGAAGAAGATCCCAAGTACATGCAAAGGGACAATATCTCATAACCCATTTCAAGAAGTGAAGCAAGCGTTAATTGGAATGTCTGCCCTTTGTTAAAAGAAACAAAATTCCTCACATTTTCTAAAAGAAAAAACTTCGGCCAGAAGTAATCGGCAAAGGACAAAAATGAGTATACTGGGAAATAAGCCTTGTGAGGGAAAAAAAAGCTTGCTTCATTAATTCAAATTCACCATCAGGTGGCACAAAACTGACAGTCTTTTCCGAGTTAAACCTTGTCATCATACATTGATGGAAAGTAACATCAATGAGCTCAATCATCTTTCCACTAAAAGAAGTAGAGCATCTTTCAGGGCCAAGTCACCAAAAGAATTAGGAGAACCTAGCAATTATCAGTTTGTAGCTAAAACAGACCACATATAACAGAGAGGTAACTGCAAATTTTAAGAAAAATAATCCCTTCAAAAACCAAGTTAGAACACTTATTGCAGAACACAGAGAACAAGCACTGCACTAGTCAGCCAACAAATGTATTTAGCAAAGTTAAAAACTGAACTTCTATTATTAAGCACACTTTACACTCACTTGCAAATCTACCACAATAATAGGAAATGGGAACTAAAACTTTACCAAAAATCATGTGTTTAACCACACAAATTCCATCAAGCAGAGAAACTGTCTCAAATTCCGTCAAGCAGACAAACTGTCTCAAAAAACCGAAGGACTAAGAAGCCACACAATCCCCCCCAAAAAAAAAGCAAAAAATGGAGGTTTTCATTCAATTGTTTCTTGCAGCATAAGAGAAAATGGATGACATAAGTTATGTGGCAAGTATGTAACTAAGCATCTCTCTCTGACTAATGAAGAAACTGTAGACGATATCAAGGATAAGGGAGCAAATAACTTGAAAATTGCAGCATCAATTGATACATGCAGCATTCCGTATACGACATGGATGCTTTCCAAAATTCCTGTGAAATTCAGGGAAAAAAAAAAACCCTTCTTTTAAAAAGTTTCAAAACCATTGTCCTACAAGGGACCATCCACCTCCAGAGCCATGAACAGAACTCTTTTTTTTTTTAATGACAACAGACCTGAACAAGGAGAGAAGGGTTAGCTTTGCCAATTTCGACTGCTCTTGGGAGTAGTTAATAAACTCTAAAAGATTGAAAATCTATTGTCCTTACACAAATGTGCAAGTCCTGAAACATGGCAAATATCAAACTGGTCATAGCATTTTTTTAGGTAAGTTAGAACTCTGCTTTGACATAATGAGTACACTGGGAAATAAGCCACTTTCAAAATACCCACCAATATAGCTTCTCCAATTTTACCAATTATAAAGGTAAGTCTTTAGAATTTTAAGAAACAAAACTATGTGAGATTACTTCAGGATCATTTGAATTGGGGGCATCTAGATGCACTGGATATTTCAATTACCAGGTATTGCAATGCCTGGATGGTGTAACTGCTGGAAATTATAATGAAACAATGTTTTTTCTAACACACTAACATCCACAGAGGGCTGGATGTTTCAAACAAACTAATCAAACATATTGGAAATTAATGAAACAGAAACTATAGTACAAGCTTTACAATCAATAAATTGAAAGGCCTCAAAATTGCAGAATAACAACAAGGCTTCAATGCCATTAAGTCCCGAAAGATGGTATTTTGGTAAATGGATATCATCACTGGCCAACAGCTCAAAGCTTTCAAAGGGTCGAGATCTGACAAGGATTTAATATCACATGACTAAACATATATTTTATATGACCTCAGATCATAATTAAATTGTGAGAAAGAACAAATGCCATAGAGGATTATATGGTTCCGGTCAGTGCAAGAAATACGATTTTTAAAATCTTGAGATACCATCACAAGATTTTCAAAAACTCGCCAGATTCTAAATATCACATTCCTATGCCAACATTAACATGAGAAATAGTAAAAATTACAGGCTTATTATACAAATATATAAATATATATTTAAATTTTAGATGTATAAGAAACTCTTAAAATATTTTTTCTTTGAGATTTTCCAGATAACATTCCAAAAAAAAAAAAAAACCCTCCAGAGAAAATCTCCTCTGAATTTTCAGGGCCAAGAAACATCATCAATCATGTGACTCATCAAAAAATATAATAATAAATCAGAAAGATATGAAAAATGGTAATACAAACTCAACATGAATGACACTTGTAGTAGAAAACAGAGGAAGTGTAAGTGCAGCATGAAAAACTGCAAACATAACATAAAACAATGGCTCTCCGATATAAACACATAAAACTTGTAGTAGAAGACAGAGGAACATTGTGGGGATGTTCTATGCACAATGAAGCCAAAATGTGAACTATTTAGACCACCTAAGGTGGATCCCACATTTACAGGGCCAAGCAAATGTCAATTGAACATTATATTTCCTCTTACATTCCCACAAGAAGTAGAACCACAAGAAAATTAAACCTTTGAGAATAAATATAGCTAAGATCTGCTAGTCCTTTTTGACAAACATAAAAGAACCAATGACAATTCTATGACTCCATTGCAGTTGGCACTTGGCAAGATCCGCTAAATATCCTTTTCTGTTATTCCTCGCTGCTGCTTTGATGGCACTCTGCCTTCAGATTCCACCATCAGGTTGAGCTCCACTCATCAAAGTGGCAGCAACACATCTCACATCTGACCCCCTTCTGCTACTGTCTTTACAGTAAAAGCTAGCTCCAAGTAGCAACAAAAAGGGTCTGTCATTTCCCTCCTAACCACCTTCTCACCTGACCAAATCATCCCTCCCAGTTAATGCTATAGCAAGAAGGGCACCAACGATACCAACCCCTGCCCATAAGAGCCATCCATTCTCACAGCTTGAAATCGCTCAAATAGATTGAAGATTATCAGTAAAAATCATCAAAGATCATTCAATTCAAACAGGATGAAAGAAGAAAAACAAGTATTCCAAGATCAGATAGAAGACAGAAAAATATCGAAAGGAAAAACACAGAATAAGAAAGAAGAGATTGTAAGCATGAACATATGACAACAGAAGAAGAGCAAAAGAATCGAGATCGACCTTCTGAAAGATTGACCTTCTGAAGAGATTGTAATTTTGGTGTAGTGAACCAACACAACTTGACAAACAGACCAGCCCTTAACATCAACACAACCATTACTAGACAACTCATAATCGAAGCACGACCACCGCCTGCGACCCATGATCACAAAGCTACCACGGACCAGCTCAATTAGGACAGCACACAGCCCCTCGTTCAAGATGATCTTGAGTCGATGGAACGACCATGGTGTACATTTCACACTCGATGTCTGATTTGTTGCAGACATCCCAGATGTTGATGATGGCCATGAATATGGACCACATGCATTAGCTGCAGGTTCCTGAGATCTATCACTACCAGCAGTTGATGGACGAGTGCCACTTCCGCCAGATGAAGGGCGACCATTAAGCGAACCTGCAGTTCCATTGGTATCAGGTGACAGTGCTGAAGAACTCCAAGCATTCGCTATTGAAGATGGACGGCTGCCCCAGCTTAGTGTACCCCTACATACACACCAGAAGCCACGTCACTGCATCTATTAGAATTTTGAGCGCAAAAAGAGCTTACTGGACCAGAATACATGATATCAATTTCCAAATCGACAAGGATGTGTGGAAGGAGACAACTATCAACACCCAAAAGATCTGCTAAATACACCCATCCTATCTATTCTTTGTTACACAGTAGTACAAAGTGGTAGTATTGTATAATATAAGTAGAAATCATTAGATTATTCAGCAGTCAACACCCTCATCACCATCAGCATCCTTATCAAAGCGTGTTGTCCCAGCTGTTTACCCACGCATGCATTCCTCCATCTCACATCATTCATCATAGCCTTGTCCCACCTTTCCTTCTGCATGTGCATGTTTGTGTCTGTGTGTATGCATATAACATGCCCACTCATGGGCAGGTTAGCATTGAGCCCAAAGACTTCAAGTGACACATGAGGCAGTCCAATCATTGATCTGGAATGTCCAATCATTCCATACCACCATTGGCAGGTCAAAATGCAAAAAACACACTGATTCAGTGATTCTAACTCTTTGAATGTGAATATTTTATTACAACCATCCATTTTTATGAGCCATAGATAGGATGGGTGGCATCATATGTCCATAGTGCTTGTCTGAAATCATTAGCAATCATCGCGGGGCCTAGCAAATAGATGTTTCAAGAAAATGTCTGAGCTAATTTTTTATCTACTTATCTTGACATCCCCACTTTTGTTTATTTTTGATTTTTGCATCGTGCCTCATGGCCTATCAATAGTGATATGAAATGAATGGACAGCCTAGAGAGAGGATTGGATTGTACCACATGTCATTTAAAATCTTTTGAGCACAATGCTGACATGTCAATAAAGGCAGGCATGTTAACATTCCCCATATATTATGAATTATGAAAAAATTTTCTGTTTATGAAAAGGATAAAAAGATTGAAAAACACAGAACTTGGGTTGATGAAGAATAAACTCACTTTGGTACAATTTCCACATTAGGGTCCAAGTGATGGTTCTCCAACCTAGAAATAGCACAGCAAAAGGTTGCAGTTGATTGACAACACAAACAAACAAGCTACTCAGAACATGACACTAGAAATAATTTGGCAGAAAAGTGAATACCTTCGACTAGGTAAATTAACAGGTTTTGGAATGGCAACTTTTCCCAAAACAGCATGCCTCTTCTTCGTGCAGAAACCCACCTGCAACAACATCAACAAAATAAGACAAGGCGAACAACCACGATTATGTGATTTTTATGAATACAATTAAATAATGATATGGATGTATGAGAGAGAGAGAGAGAGAGAGAGAGAGAGAGAGATTTCACAATAGCATTTAAAAAGGAATGCATCTAGTACTACTTCTGCTTGCCGTTGATTGATTTCCTCAATCCAGCTACAAAAACAGAGTGCCCATATAAAACTAGTCCTAAAACTTCATTTTAAAATATTGCAATAAGCTTTACATGGAAGGTTGCAGGCCATGCCCTCTGTCAGCTGCACACCATAAAACAGTGAAAGTTCGATCCTCTGTCTGGCATCCGTACTACATGAGTGTCAAATTCAAGAACATAAATACAAAAGAACCCAAGTTACTGTCACTGACCATAGTAAACGTCTTCCCAGTGCCAGTTTGACCATATGCGAAAATGCATACATTATGCCCATCAAGTGCAGATTTGAGAACTGGCTTGACTTCTACGAAAACGTCTTCTACAAAGTTTGAAAGAAGCAGAATCTTTTATTTTAGGAAAAAAAAAAAAAAAAAAGGAAAAGAAAAGAAAGAAAGATCAAGAAAATTAGTCTAATAAAAAAAAAATCCTACTACCAAATCAGGATTACATTTTACGCTTATGGCAATAAGCTTTTGTGGAGCAAATTAACAAGCAAAATGGTTTGCAGTATTCAAAGAACTACAGAATTGAATTCATATCAGACTAGCATTATTCAGTATGAGACTGAAATCAAGTTTCAGGAAAATAACCATTGATCTTACCAAAACTTTTGGAAGTCAAAGATAGCTACCATTACACAAAATCAAAGTATAAAAAATCCTCAAGAAACATGCGTATGCGACTTCCAAACTAAACCAAAATAAATACCAACTCAAGCCTACATGGAAAGAATCCCCCCTAACATTTGACATTGGAAGGAATACAACTTCCAAACTTCATGATTTAGAACAGACGTTTTCCCTACACTTTTAAGTGTCTGGCACAACAAGGAGCTTTCCATAGCTGAGATGGTGGAGACATCTCCCTGTGAGGGATGGCCAGCGATCCAGTCATGCTGATGCCTGCCTTCGGTGTTCAGAGGCACTACCCAAAGGAATAAAACCAGCATGATAATTATGTGATGAGAAGGAAAAAAAAAATTGCAGGTCAACTGAATCTGTAATCAGTTTCCAGCAATAAGCAGATAGTATATGATGTCCATATGTGATACAACAAGGATGCCTCAGCTTTAAAGGGTAAAATGAAGCATCCATCAATTTAAGAGAGATGATGTTTGTATATTTCAGACAATGTAATTGAATTTACTCAAAAAAAAAAAAAAAAAAAAAAAAGAAGAAGAAGAAGAAGAAGAAGAAGAAGAAGAAGAAGCAATTCTGACTAAACAATGAACTTTATCAATCGAAAATTAAACTTTAATCAATGTGGTCCAAACAGGTATATACCTCATTCAACATTCTATGCAACTCATCTCTAGCCTCAACAACACGGTCCCTGTCATTGCTATCAAAGACAAATATAAGACCCTGAGTATTTTGGAAGTAGTGCCTCCACAACGGACGGATCTGTAGAAGAAGCACAAAACAACCATTAGGTATATCATATAGAAGTATCAATCTCCCCCAGCTTGAGCTTGTATAAGATGGTGGTCTTACCAGCGGCATCAAGACCAACCATCAGAATACACATCTCTTTCTTGGCAAAAATCCAGCTAAAAAGCTTTGTGAAAGTCAGCCCCATGTCTGGCTAAAGATCCACATGAGAGAGAAGCAAACTAGATCAGCTCAACCAATAGCCATTAAAAACATGAATGAATCTCCAACAAAAGATATAAAAAGACCCAAAAAAGGCCACGATCAACCAAAACCAGAACTTTTGCAGAAAACATAATCTTAGAAAGATCATATACAGCAAACAAAAAGATTTTAACTCTGTAACTTTAACTCTGCATTTTATTCATGGTTGTCACTGTCATAAGGCCAGAAGCTAAACAGTTTATTCCTATCTATTAGTTGTTGCATACTAAGGGTGTCTTCTTGTGCAAATTTCTACACTTTGCTATATGCCAATATGTCAAGACTTCGGCTTTTGTTTATGGCTTTTCAGACCTGTGATTGATTTCAATGAAATTGCTTACCACTTCATGGAGTGTATGCATGTTTGTAGATCACTTTGAGCATTCTACATATTGCTTACATTATGATGGAAGCATGAGGTTTGTAGTAACAGCAGGCTTCTTGCAATTCTTCAACATTGCAGGGAATGGAATTTTGGAGAAATCAGACCTGGAACCTCCTGGGGCTCATAGAATTGACATTATGATTTAATGTACATAGATGCTACGCGTGCGGATGATAACAGTCCTCATCGGTTTCCTTGTGTAGTGAATAGAAATTCACATTCTCAAAATAAAAAGAAGGGATGCACATGGGTTCTAGTAATTCAAGAAGCCACTATGTACTTTGAAGGATTAGCACTCTTTAGATACTGTTAGCTGCATGGATATGATGTTTGAAGAAAAATGCATAAGATAGGTGGCATGAGGATCTGAACAAGCATACCAGATGAAAAGGACTGAATCACCTGCAACAAGCATCTTTGCACTTAACAGACTCCATCTAGTTGTAAGAAGATGTTGCTTGGGCTGACCTGCATGAGAAATGGAATTAACAAATGACAGGCTAGTTACAAATTTCAATTCTCATAGTTGATTTTGTGCAAGCCAGTGATCCAAAGGTGGTGTCATGAGGTAAGGCATTCATCTAGGCCTCTTAGAGACAAAGCACGAGAGTAAGCTTCTTGACATGCCTCCCAAATAACCTTTTTTTTTTTTTTTTTCAATTGAAATCTAAAAAAATATGATAGATATAAAAGTTTAAAATAAATAAATGTGAAATTTTAAAGACGGCTGAAAAGGAAGTGAAAACAACTTTAAGGCATTAACTAAATCAATATGAACAAGCCAAACTGCTCTTTCAAATTTCAGGTGGAATTGATGAATCAGTTGTCTTCATTTATTATCATTTTATCACTTAAGCAGGGCTTAATTGATTGTAGACAGCTGGTCATCACTTGACAAATGCAAATTTAAGGTGCTTCTATCCTTATACTTTTCCGCATCAAAACACATATCTCCACTTCAAAACATCACATCTTCTCACCAAAAAGAAAATGACTAGCTAGCATACCTCGTCCTAGGAACCTCGCAATTCAAGAGCCATGTGGGTGGAACTTTCATGAGATCCACCCTTTCCATCAGGTGCCCTGCATCATGTTCACCTTGCAGCCCAAAAATCATGACCAGACAGAACTTAGGTATAGGTAGGCCACACACTAGGAAAAGGTTGGGATGGGTAGGACACCCACCATTAGTTTTGCATAGGTCCCACCGTGGTGTTTGTATGTCATCCAATCCATCCATCTGATGTGCCTCATCAGGTTGAAAGAATTATCCAAAAATCACAGTATTCTGAAACTCAGGTGGGCCATACCAATAGACTTTCTGGGTATAATTTCTGGGTTGACCCACCTGAGTGTTGAATCATCCTGAATTTTGGGATAAAAGGCCAAGCAATGGAGAATGTCTAGTTATGTATATGACAGTAAGAAGACTTGATGACTACAACATTGAACCAAAGAACCAGATAGTGAAAGTTGATCTCCTTAAACCAAAAAAGGATCAAACCATAAAAACCATATCAAAACAATCTTCTAAAATGGAAGCCATCAAAAGGACAACAATTGAAATGAAAATGCTGCAAATGCATTAGAGAAGCAGGGTAAACTATTCAAAAAGCAAAACAGAATGATCAAATTTTGGATATTTGAATCTCATCTGGGACAAAAATGTAACCAGAAATGAAAAAGAATTTTGAAATCTAAAAAGATAACAAATTGAAGACAAATGACAACATAAAAATTTATTATTTAAAATAAATGACTACAAGCAAGGGGCACTTTCTATGAAACTCAACAGGCAAGGAGAAACAAAACTCCCTCGGAGCTCTTCAAACAACAATACAGTAGATATTCTTGGATTACTTTCATATTGCAGCAAAGTACTCCTTGCTGAGCTTAGGATCCAGCTTCATGGACTTCTCTCCTGGCTTCCACCCTGCCGGGCACGCCTCATCAGGGTTTTCTTGGACATACTGCAAAGCCTGCAAGGTCAACACAAACAGAACATATTCAAATTGAGTCAGTCAATACTTGCAGCAAGCTAACTTGGGTTTCTCTAAACCTGAAGAACCTAGTCAAAAGTACTTTAACATTTTGATCAATAGCTCAAAAATTCAAAAGAGTACTCAAAGCCTAGATTAGATAGCAGGGTAAAATAACAATCTGTAGCCATTTGAAAACCAGCCAATTGTGCTAAAATTGTTCACGTTATTGCAAAAGGCACAATACACCTCAGGATGCGTGCTCACTCTGATTTCTCCATCAAACCAGCTCAAAATGGCATGTGTGCTCAATGTGCAATAGCTGAATTGAACTCATTATTTATTTGAGCTAGTGCCTACTCTGCTCTACCATAAGCTTTATAGAGAGAAAAAAAAAAAAAGTATCAGTCAAATAGTCGAGCATATTGTGGGCATGGAATTTACATAAAATGCAGTCATCTGATTACTAAATGCATAGATAAAGAGCTTTGACAGAAGCTTCAATGTCCTCTACATCCAGCCTCACCTAAATGCTAAAGGTGTTTCACCTTTTCTAAAAGTGACTCTCTGTTTTGGTGTCCACCGTGCAGCTATAAATGCAAATTGCTACCATTGGCAGCAATGAGGTCTTTTACTCTTTGAACCCAACTCCAAATTTAAAAGAAAACACTTTGACTCAGTGATCAGTTAACTCAGTGAGTCATGGTGCTATGATGGCAATGGTGTAACAATGTAAAGGGTCTGAGATCGATCTGACTCAAATGAAGGTTGTAACGATGTAGAGATTGCTGGAAAGACATGCGCGTTCGAGATTAGACTGGACTCGGCAACTAGGGGCAGATTTGGACGGAACCGGATTCAATTGGAAATAGGGTTTCTAGAGTTTCAGATAGATAGAAAGGAAAACAGAGGAGAGAGAGAGAGAGAGAGAGAGAGAGAGAGAGAGAGAGATGGACCCTAGGGTTGCAACTTCTTCCTTCGTGAATCGGGCATAAAAACACCATGCCAGATCTCCGTTTGAGAGAGAGAGAGAGAGAGAGAGAGAGAGAGAGAGAGAGAGAGAGAGAGAGAGATGGACCCTAGGGTTGCAACTTCTTCCTTCGTGAATCGGGCATAAAAACACCATGCCAGATCTCCGTTTGAGAGAGAGAGAGAGAGAGAGAGAGAGAGAGAGAGAGAGAGATTTCCATCTCATTGGGTGGTTCTTGGCTGACTGGAGGACGGACGTGGATCTCCATTTGAGAGAGAGAGAGAGAGAGAGAGAGAGAGAGAGGGAGGGAGATCGGGAATGAGGGAGCGGGAGAGAGGGAAGGAGATCGGGAGCAGGAGAGTGAGAGAGAGAGAGAGATTGGGCGCGGCTGGTGCTGAAAGCAGGGTTTTTTTTATTTTAATTAACTGTTGCAATTTTGGTACGGTCTTAAACCTTAATCCGAACCAAAAATATTATCGTACCAAAATGACATTTTGCGTGGTGTCCCATTTTGATTGGGAAATATTACAATTTTAATCAAAGGAATTAAAATTGCAGTGATCTTCAAGAATATACCTGTCTTCAGTCCTGTGAATATATTCAAATTTCAATCACAAAGATATGAAAAGTCGTGTTCATATTAGAATATTGTTCTTCTTTCAAATAATCTTGACTATCTTCGATCAGGATTGCGTGCCATTATTTTTTCTCTTATATCATCTGTTTTCTTTATGGTTATTTCACCATTGTTCATCATTTTTTATAAAATATTCTTCAAGGAGAAGCAATTCTTAATTCGATGTCCGAGAAAATGATGATAATAGCAGTATTTTCTCTTATCTTCTTCATTTCCTTTGGACACTTTGGCCATGGCAAATTGATTTTCTTTATAGTCAGCAAGTGACTCATCATAGAAAATCTATCATCTTCTTTAAATGTATACTTCCCACAGTTCTTGAATTGTCCGTATCCTTTCTTTACTTTCTTAGTTGTGGAATCACTCATATTTCTTTCACCAAAGGTTTTTTTTTTATTTATCCTAACAATTCTTCATTTTTCTTTCCTCTTCGGTAGTATCAGTAAAAGTTCTTTTGAGATTTTGAAACAGCTGACTCATATGAGAATCGAACATTTTTATACTAACTTTTTCTAGATTACAAGCATTCTCGATCAGATCTTGAAAGGTTTATATATTCGGACCAATAAGACCCAATGCAATATCTTGTCTTATGTATTTTATACATAACTTGATTTGTTCTTCTTCTTTCGCAAATTGTGGGTATGATACCCCCAAGATTCTTCATTAATCGATGAATTCTTTGACCAATTTGTCTTCTCGTTGGCATATAGAAACTAGATCGTTTAGACTAATTTCTTTAGCGGATGGCCCAGAAAGCAATGAATAATGATGAATATTCTTGACGAAACTCGTTACAAGAAGTATTGCAAGTGACAACTCCCATGTCGCAGTAGTTTTCTCCTTACCTTTTCATATCTTTGACGGATCTCTTGCAAACATCATATTTATAATTATTTTTCCATCTCGTTCTTCGCCTTTCTTTATTACTATCTTTCCTTGTTTTATCATTTTCTGTAACATATCCTTCAGTGTGAAGCAGTCTTCTATGGAATGTCATAGGAAACGATAAAAACGATAATAATTCTTTTCTTTTGTCATCTCAACTTCCTCTGGATATTTGGGTTGAGGTAACTTAATAGCTCCAATAGTTTACCATTGATCTATTCGATCCTCTTCTTTCTATTTTCTTTTGAAACGCTGACTTTTTTCCAGCCATCAATTCCATTGCATGTGCTTTTGTAGCAAGATCTCGGAAAGTCTTTATGTTAAACTCTTGTGAGTCTGAACACAATTCCCGTTTCCATAGAGTTTAGGTACATCTTCACTTGATTGTCTTGCTTGTAACAATTGTCATTAGTTGCAGCTTGAACGTATGTATTGTATCATAATTCTTTCGATTGTTGCTTAACTTTACTCTTCGATCTTTGCATAACTTTTACATTGAAGCTTTGGGGGTGGAGCATAGAGCTTTATTGCTGATTTGCCCCCTTTTGATTGGGCAAGATTTTCTCTGAGAATCTTCACAATCAAAACTATTTTACTTTTCGGCCGTAGCAATAATTCGATCGCCATAATATTCCTGGGCTTGAGCATTATCATATAATAATTTAGTCGTAGTAATAATACCGACTCCAATGTTGACCTACAAAATTGATACTGATAATTATTATCTCAGAAAATCAACAATCATCTTTTCCGAGATCAAAGAATCAAGAGTTTTGCATGGCTGTTCGGAAGGATATGTTTAAAAAGAATATCTAGAAATCGTGTTTTTCTCTAATTTCTCTATTCATTGAACATTCTTCACTCTTGTTTCATCAAAGAACGAAGGTTCATGATTGAAATAATGCTTGTCTTATTTTATGTTGTTTGTTTTTTCGAAAAATCATTAATACTGTGGACTTGCTGCTCTCCCCTTTCTCTGTCATGCTCTCTTTCATATGTCAGCGCAATTTCACATTTCTATCTTCTTCATCACTGTTTCTTTCGTCATCCTGAACATAACTTGACCCTATCCGATTCTCCCAGAAGATATCAACATGATGCCCCCAAGTCTTTCCATCGACTAATGATTTCTCGTTGGCGAACAGAGACCAATTCAGTCAAACTAAATTCTTTGGTCACATCTATCTTTAATTGTAACTGCTTCAACTTTCTTTGGTATTTTCTGTGGTGGTGATTGTGTATTGTCGATTCGATTTTGCGTGAATCCGTTGAATATGAAGTAAACAATCGCATTAGTCGGGAGAAAAGCTATTGCGATTATATAAGGACGAAATACCTGTTGTTCAAAACAAAGTATCAATTATTTTTATTAAATAAAATTATACTTTATTTTAGAGATGAAGGGAAGGATGTTCCCGTTGAGAGTCATCATTTTGGCATCTATTTGACTTCAAACAGTGATAAAAGTTCTCTGAATATTTTCTAAGCTTATCATTGAATAATAACAATCCCCAGCAGAGTCGCCATTTTGTTTCGACAAAAAACAAATGCATTTCGTTTAGGGAATTATCATTTAATAATAACAAAGAAAATAGAAGAACATTTATCATCATCGATTTCATTATTTCTGAGTTTGTTTACATCCTCATGTTTTCCTTGATTTAGAAATAAAGTACAATGAAAAAAACGAAGAGAAGTTATAGGTAATTTTGAAAGCATTTCAGTTCGAAAAGTGTCTATTATATTGACAGAGAGTTGCACAAGCTTAAGATCCTAGGTTCTTTACTCATATGTGTACAATTTGTACACAGGAGGACAAGTCGTGAATATGTCAAACTGTTGTGCGGGATTTCAATTGTGCGGGAATTCCGTTGTGAGGGAGTTCGTTCCGTTGTGCGGGAGTTCCATTGAATTCCATTATGCGGGAGTTCCGTTATGCAGGAGTTCTGTTATGTAAGAGTTCCATTATGTGGGAGTTCCGTTGTACGAGAATTCCATTGTGCAGGAATTCCATTGTGCGGGAATTCCGTTGTGCTCTAGGAGCTCCTTGAGTTTCTCTTACTTCTGTTCTCCTCAAATGAGGAAGGGAGAGAGGTATTTATAGGCTTTTCACACATGTGAAAGCCATTTTTAGGCAACAGACCTCTTAGACCCGCGCAACAGATCCATGCAACAGGTTTGTTCGTGCAACAAATCTGCACAACAGGTCTATTCGTGCAACAGCTCCGCACAATAGGTCTATTTTGCACACAACCAAGGACTAGGAGCCTGCTCTACGCATAACAGAGGACTAGGAGTCTGTTTCTGCATGACTGCACTCTGGATGCCTGTTTCTGCAACAATAAGGACTGGGAAGTCCATTTCTACAACAACAAGTAGGAAGTCTAAAAGTGCTACCATAGGGACTGAGATGTCTGAAAATGCTGCCATAGAGACTGGGATGTCTGAAAATGCTGCCACAGGGACTGAGATATCTGAAAATACATTTTTTGTGCACCAACACCAGCATGGGACACTGGCTGGGATCTAAGTTGTTTATTCAGGTGGGCCACAGTTTATTAAACAGATGGATGAATGAAAGAATTGGTCGTGTTTTTCTAAGTCGTCCACCCATTTTGTTGTTTATTCAGGTGGCTCATGGATGTAAATTGCACACTACGGTAATTCCCCAACCCAAACTTAAGATCTGGGCATGCCATGTTGTCTATATAGAATCCCGATCATCAGGTTCTCATTTATGCTAGACAAAATTCAAACATACCCACATCTTCGGTGGTTCATACCACATGGAACAATGGAGATAGGACGCCACCCATAGGTTTTTATGTGTGACCACCATGATGTGTATCCTTCCTCAAACCTGTTCATCCATTGTGACTCACCGGGATGAAGTTCAAAGTTAATGTAGGCCACATTACAAGAACTTAAAGATTTTAGGGCAATTTCACATTAATTCCATAGTGCAAGCCATCCTAACTTTGTTTTTATTTTTAATTTTTAAATTTTTTTGTCATGCTCATATTAAATACAGCATGGTGGGCCTTGTAGAGGCTGTTTTACATAAGGTATAGGATTAGGTACTGCTTGTGTGATACTAATGTGGTGGGATTTGATTGGTAGGTAAGCTTTTATTGCATATAATTTATTTCCTTACATATTTTGTAAAAGAAGTATTGTAGATGATTTATGTCCTTTGGTTATAAGGAATGTACCAGTTGAATATAATAACTGTACTAAGTACCATAGTAGCCAGTAGACACTATAAGTCTAAGTTGTAAATTTAGCACCCTGTTGTAAATTTAGCACCCTGAGTTGTCAAATTTTGTTGTGTCAAAATACTTCAGTATGGTTAACTTGTTTTGATAGATGGAAAGTTCACCTTCAAGTTCAAATTGATGGAAAGTTCACCTTCATTCAAAGATGAGCGTGGTGTTATCTACATCGATATTATGTGTTACAAGTACGCATGTTCAACTACAACAACAAGTTGAAGTTCATCAAGTCGAGGTACTCAAGCTCAAGTGCATCATTACTTCAATCCTCAAGCTTAAAGTTCAAGCTTATGTTAAAACTTAAGATCAAGTCTCTAATTCAAGCTCAAGTACACTACTTCAAGCTTAAGTCACAAGAACAAGCTCAAGTACTTTTGCTCAAGTCTCAAGTCACAAGCTCGAGACGAGTTCAAGAATTCAAGTTCAAGCTTTATGTGCTTCAAAGTGTCCTATCTACCAAAGCGACCGATGGTTCAATTTCAATTCTCACATTTAAGGTATACATGACCCTAGAAAGACCTGGTTTGTGAGATTCAGCTAGGAAAATATCTAATTGTGGTTTTGACTGAGATTAGCCAGGAAAATCTCAGTGTAGGGTTTTTGATTGTGTAAGCCTATTGAAAAACACATCTGTAAAGGTTTTAAGGTGAACCTTGGAAAATCTTCTTTCTTAGTAAAAGTCAATATCCCGTGGGTGTGGATATTGGGAGTGAAGTAGTTGTATGGCTGTTTCCGAATAGTTGGTTTACACACACAAACCACTATAATTCCTAGAGTTGTGGTGGATGGTTGTATTTATTTATGTGTGTGAATGCTGCAATCTATTTTAAATCTATTTCTCATGATAATAGTAATTCTAATTGTGAAAACTCAGATGATGATATGACCTTATTAGCCAAGAAGTTTTATAAGATTTTTAAAAGTAAAAAGAGAATTGATTTTCAAAAACCCTCTGAAAAGAAAAAGAGTAGAACTAAAAATTGGAAATCACTTAAAGACAACCAATGCTTCAACTGCCATGAATATGGGCATTTGGTAAATGCCCTAAAAGGGACAAGCCAAAGAGAAAAGGCATGTTGGCCACATGGGATGAATCATCCTCCTTTGAAGCTTCTTCTGAGTCGGATGATTCAGAACCCAAATCTACAAGTGAAGTTAAGGCCTTAATGACTCTAGCCAGAATCACTTCCACAGATAGTTGTGATACATTTGAATATAAAAATCTGAGGAGTGACCATGAAAACAAAGATGATCTTCAAGATTCCTACAATGCCCTATATAGGGAGAGTTGTAAGATTACTGTCAAACTTAAACTTTAAAAAGAAAAGTTTCTAAAATTAAAAGAGGATTTTGAAAACTTCGTTTTAGAAAAATTACATATTTTTGATTATTTTGAAAAAACTAAATATGATTTAGATTTCAAAACATCTCAACTTGAAAACCTAAAATCAGAAAATGAGAAACTAAAAATGGAAGTTTCTTCTCTCTTGAGTTCAACGGATACTTGGAGGTATGCCCAAGGAGACCCTAAACTTGAAAAATTACTAATCGAATCAAAAAAATGTGAAGATAGATCGGGTCTGGGATATGATAAAAACATGCCTCTAAAAAGTAAGATTACTACTCCTAAGTTTGTTAAAGGAGAGTCCTCCAACACAAAAGGGAAAAGCTTGAATCAAAATGGTTTTAAAAATCCTAAAACTTTTCAAGCTACCAAACCTAATAACAACCATATCAATATTAGAAATCGGAATTATAATCCCTTAGCTGAAAAGATTGTTGATTTACTTAAGGAGCTTTTGAAAACTAACTCGAATGGTAGAAATAATAATAACTACAAGCGTAGAAAAATCAACAGTGCTCCAAAACCCAAAATGGTGATGAAATGGGTCCCAAAGGTTACTTGTCTGGTTGCCCACACCGCTTTCAAGGCTTCGAGTCAATCAAAGCGGTACCTAGACAGTAGTTACTCTAGACACATGACAGGTGACAGAGATTTGTTCACCAACTATAAAGAAATGACTGACGGGTCAGTCACATTTGGTGATGGGAGCAACTGCAGAATAATTAGCCAAGGTACGGTTCAACTTTTCAATCTTCCTCATTTTGAAAATGTTTTATTCGTAGAAGGTATTAAGCATAATCTTTTAAGTATTTCACAAATTTGCAATAATAAACATAATGTCAAATTCATTAATCAAGGTTATGAGATTTCTAATGAGAAAGGTTGTGTGATATTGAATGGTCGAAGAACATCTAAAAATTGCTACATTGTAAGTAATACTAGCTCGTCTAAATTAACTTGTTACATGGTCCAAACCAATGAGACCGAGTTATAGCACAAACGCCTTGGACATGTAAACTACCGAAATCTATATAGACTAAGCAAGGTCAATCTAATAAGAGGTCTACTCAAATTAAAGAAAATGGATAATATTTGTGGCAAATGTCAAATCGGAAAACAAACAAGGAATAGTCACAAGAAAGTGAACTTGTTTGCCACATCTAAACCCCTTGAACTCCTCCACATGGATCTCGTTGGACCTACTAGGATAGAGAGTGGAAAAAAATACTTTCTGGTAATTATGGATGACTTTACTAGATATACATGGGTAGCTTTCATGAGAGAGAAGTTTGAAACTCTCGATGAAGTGAAGGATACTTAAGCGTATACAAACTGAAAAGGAAACAAATATCTCTAAAATCCGAAGTGATCATGGATCGGAATTTGAAGAATAGTAATTTTGAGAAGTTCTGTAGCAATCACGAGATATCCCATGAATTTTTTGCACCTAAGACACCTCAACCAAATGGGGTTGTTGAAAGGAAAAAATGTATGCTTCAAGAAATGGCCAATGTTATGTTAAAGAGCATGAAGTTACTTAAAAATCTTTGGGCTGAAGCTGTGAACACTGCATGTTATATAATTAATCGTGTTTACACTAGAAAATTAAAAGATAAATAACACATGAACTGTGGTTTAATAAAAAGCCCACAGTTAAATACTTTCGAGTTTTTGGCAGTAAGTGTTATATTTTGCATGACCGCAAAAATTTTGGGAAGTTCGACACTAAAAGAGACGAAGGGATCTTCCTAAGGTATGCTCTAAATAGTTGAGCATATCATGTTCTCAACAAGAGGACCGGTGTCATTCATGAATCCATAAATGTTGTTATTAATAATCACCTAAATACACCACCTCCAAGTTCAGAAGATGATGAAGTCAATTTTATAAATAAACCTGACTCTTCATCTAGTCAAGTCAACATTGAACTTCGATCAGTTAAAGACCATCCCACTGATCAAATCCTAGGTAACCCTCTCACTAGTGTGCGTACACAAAAACAATTGAAAAATATATGTAATTATGTATGTGTTACTTTCCAAATTGAGCCAGTTAATGTAAAAGAGGCTCTTGCTAATGAAAACTGGATTGTAACCATGCTAGATGAACTGAATCAATTCATTCGAAATGATGTGTGGCATTTGGTTCCTAGACCGGCTGATAAACATATCATTGGAACCAAGTGGATCTTTAAAAATAAGTTTGATGAGTTAGGGAATATTATAAGAAACAAGGCTATACTATTTGTATGAGGGTACACACAGATAGAAGGGATCGATTATGATGAAACCATTGCCCTAGTAGCTCGTCTTGAATCCATCAGGTTATTCATATCCATTATTTGTTTCAAAAAAATTAAAATTTATCAAATGGATGTCAAGAGTGCTTTCTTGAACGGTGATCTATATGAGGAAGTTTATGTAGAACAACCAAAGGGTTTTGAAGACCCTAAACACACTGATCATGTGTACCGCCTGAAAAAGACACTCCATGGTTTAAAATAAGCTCCCAGGGCATGGTATGGAAGCTGACTAAGTTTTTAATAAGTCATAACTTTGAAATGGGGAGTGTTGATAAAACCTTATTTGTTAAGAAAATTAATGAACACATACTTATAGTGCAGATATATGCTGATGACATTATCTATGTCTCTACATGTTCTAACCTGTCTACTGAGTTTGCAGAGTTGATGAAGTCTAAGTTTGAAATGAGCATGGTTGAAGAACTGAATTAAGACCCTAAACACACTGATCATGTGTACCGCCTGAAAAAGACACTCCATGGTTTAAAATAAGCTCCCAGGGCATGGTATGGAAGCTGACTAAGTTTTTAATAAGTCATAACTTTGAAATGGGGAGTGTTGATAAAACCTTATTTGTTAAGAAAATTAATGAACACATACTTATAGTGCAGATATATGCTGATGACATTATCTATGTCTCTACATGTTCTAACCTGTCTACTGAGTTTGCAGAGTTGATGAAGTCTAAGTTTGAAATGAGCATGGTTGAAGAACTGAATTACTTATTAGGTCCACAAGTAAAATAACTTAAAGACGGTATTTTCTTTTCTCAAACTAAGTATACTCTAAACTTAGTTAAGAAGTTTGGTTTTGAAAGTGGTCAGCATTTTGATACTCCTATGAGTACAACTCTTAAGCTATCTAAAGATGTAACAAATAAGAGCCTAGATCCTAGGTTGTACCACAGTATGATTGACGGTCTGTTATATTTAACTGTGAGTCAACCTGATATTGCATTAAACGTAGGAATCTGTACTAGATATCAATCTGAACCTAAGAAATCCCACCTGATTGCTGTCAAGAGGATTATTAGGTATGTCGCATGTCGCGCCCCAAACTCAGAAACCATGCTCATAAAAATTTTCGATCGCCGAATCTGACAGCGATAGCCTCCGTAGCGCCCCATTCTTAGCACCTGCCGCCCGTTCACCAGGTTCCGACCCTGCGATCCTACAAGGAGAATTTCTATAACATAAGTCTGATTCATAGTGAGCATACCCAAGATCATAACATCATAACCACAAAAAATAACTACAGGAACACTATTAAAAAATCCACTAAGAATTAAAACTTTTTACAATACAAGGTTCGAAAGAGAAAGATATAAAGGCTATAAAGCAAAACTCCAAAAGATCTGTGGCAACTCCTGCTCTTGCTCCTGCTCACTGCCTAGAATCACCTGCACTCATCAATTGTGCATAAGCTTATAGAAAGCTTAGGGGGCAGTATAAGTGTGTGTAGGACAGGTACCATGAATGTAATATCAGAGTGTGTGGAATGTGCAGTAAGATCATGAATACCAATAGCCGTAACAAAGCTATGCAAATGCAAGGCAAGAATACCATCTGTCAACCAAAGGCTATGCAACTCAATGCAAAATACCATCAGCCATCCCAAGGCTAAGTAATGTAGGCCTATATAACCAAGTGTCATATGCAATGTGCAATGAAATCATGTCAATGCTCATATCAGTATATTTTCTATCTGGGAAATCATCGGGGTCAAGTACACTCCACATAAATTGTCGCCTCCATAGCCGCCCAGCCCAGTGAGCATAAAAGACATCACTACCCGCCTATGGACAACTAATCACCAATAAGGCTTGACGGTATCGGACCCATTTACGAGTTAGTCAAACTCAGCCTAGCTTAAATGCTCCCTCACTCAGGCGGATAAGGCCACACCCCTTTCCAACCGACCATGATATAGTGGGAGACATAACCTAATGATAAAGGCACTAGTGTTCATGTTTTGTAAGGCCCGTTTCCTATACTGTACCATTCCATAGGCTTCCACGGTCCTTCTGGTTGAATTTCGGCAACCCTCGACTCATATCCGACGTTTGCGCGTAATCCTAAGTCGAGTCTTGCATACCAAAGTCGGCTCGACCCGAAACTTGTACCCCTGAGACTGCGCCGTTGCCACGGTTCCAATACCGTGACTCACGCACCGATTCGATACCTGGGCCAGGAGATGTGAGCTCGTGTTCATTTCGAGAAAAACGTCGCACGTTCCAATTCTGAGAGAATCTCTACGACCTATCCCATCAATCAATCAATCAATCAATCCCATCAATCAAGTGCATATCATACCTTAAGTCAAGTACACGCAACCCATACCTTACCCTTACCTCTCTCTTACACAAGCTACCTCAAAGTTAACCCTTACATCACTTCATCCATCACTCCACCCATCACCCATCACCCATCACTCCATCTCTTATCAACCCATCACTTCTCTCTCTCCCTCATTTCTCAAAAATCTCCCAAACAACTAAAAACCACAATGTCCAAGCTCTCTCTCCCAATCCAAGTGTTGCCCACTTTTCCACTCTCTCATCTCCCATCTCAACCTTCAATTTCCATCAACATCCATCAAAATTAAAGGTAAGGAGCATAGAGTCCAAGGGATCAAGGAGGAGTGCAATAGGTGGGTGATCCACCATTAAATTTTGATTTTTAAGGGCCCACTTATTGTGGGACCCACTTGATGTATAAATTGTACTAGGGAGGGCCTAATAGTGGCGGGGTCCCTCCCCTTCTCATTCCTCTCTCTCTATCTCTCTCCCTCTTTCTATCTTTGATGTGTGGCTCACCATGATGTAAGTATACATCCAGCCGTTCGTCCAATCCATGGACGCTGGATGCAGTTTAGCTGGTGTACCACGCAGCTACCTAGCTGCTATTGACATGGGTCAGTGAATCATGTGGCCCACTAAGTGGTGTAAGAGATCCACACCATTCATTCTTTGGGCATGGACCCCACCATGGCAGCGTGTGGGGCCCACCATAATGTGCGTGTACATCCAGCCGTCAGTCCAGGCCTGGACAAGGACGTTGGATGCAGTGTAGTATTTTAAAAAAATAATAATAATATATAAATAAATTAATATAATATATATACATATACATGTGTAATGGAGGTAGGCACCATGTGGGACCCACCCACCTTGGCTGGCCCCTGCTCTGCGGCGTTGCAACTACTGAGGAAATCCTCACCGTCCGTCTATTTGGTGGGACCCACCATATTTGTATGTGCTTCATCTGCACCGTCCATTTGGACGGTGCCATATACGGCCCCACCATGATACATGTGATGCCTGCATCGTCCGTGCAGTGGCCCACCTTGATGTTCGTATCTGGCCGTCCATCTGCTGGACGGCCAGCGGCCTCACAATGATGGATATTTTCCATCCAAACCGTTTATTCATCTGGTGTACAGCCACGCATGTGGACCCCACCCCTGATGTTTGTATTACATCCTGACCATCCATTCATGTGGGGCGTACCATGATGGATGCATCAGGACCTTCCACTGACACTCCCAACCTCCCACACACACATGTGTGTTTGTGTATATATATATATACATATATGTATGTATGTATGTAATTATTATATGTTATATTATAATTTAATATTTTATATTAAATGAGGGGCCACTCCCATGTGGGACCCACCTTTAAATGGTATTTGCACCGTCCAGATGGATCTGGACGGTGAGGATAGGCAACATTCTGCCATTATATAGATATATAAAATACAATATTATATTATATAATATATATTATAAAATAGTATTGCATTGGTGGGCCACTATGTGGACCGCACCATGATGAATGGCCCTATCTGTACCATCCAGTTGCTGAACGGTGCAACGGATATGATATCCAGACCGTCCATTCATTGGACACGGTCTTGGATCTCCATCGTTGATGCACATGTTACATCCAAACCGTCCATGCATTGGTGAGTTCATCCTTGGGCTTGAGACCAAAAATAAGACAGATCCAATTATCAGGTGGACCCCACCATCATGCATGTGCTGTAGCTACAACGTCTAACCATTTTAACAGATAATTTTAAGGCTTGAGATAAAAAAAAGACAGATCTAGTATCAAGTGGACCACACTAGAGAAGACAGTGGAGTTGAACGTCTACCTTTGAAACCCCTTTGGGTTAAAGCAGCCTCGAATCAATATGATATTTGTTTTTCCTCCCAGTCCAGGTCCTTGTGACCTTATGAACAGTTTGGATGGGAAATAAATGCTATGGTGGTCCCTCTAAATTTTTAATTGTGGGAATCAATATCACCATTGCCATTTGTGGTATAGTCTAGGTGATCCTTTTGATATAATTCATTTTATTTCTTTATATATATGTACTTTATAATGATCTTCAACAATGGATGAATGACCCATTTGACTCAGCCCATTTGATTGGCTTGTTCAACTCGGCCCATTTGATTCGGCCCATTCGATTCAGCCCATTTGTCTTGGCCTATTTGATCCGGCCCATTGACTCGGCCCATTCGACTCGGCACATTTGACTCGGCCCATTGACTTAACCCATTCGACTCGGCACATTTGACTTGGCCCATTCGACTCAGCATATTCGACTCGGCCCATTGATTCGACCCATTTGAATTGGCCCATTGATTCGGCCCATTCGATCGGCCCATTTGATTTAAATGAGGCCCAATGAGATGTATGTGAGGCCTTTGTGTGGGCCGAATATGATGTATATGAGGTCCATTTGCGATGTGAGATTCCACCACGATGTATGTAATGATGTTTTGGCGGCCATGCCTTGGGAGCAATGATGGTTTGACGTCCACATTATAAGAGCAATGATGGTTAAATATCCGCATTGTAACTCTCCCTAGGGCCCATTGATAGGCCCATACTTGTATTGTGTAGGCCGTATAGGCCCCTCTTCATTATGAACAGGATCCATCACCACATAACATGTTTAGTGTAGTTCCATGATCCATGCTCATATGCTTCATATGTATGCTTGATATGAGGAGTGACTGATCATAGCACGTGCCTTCAGGCAGATTGTTTATAGGCTCCCTGATAGGCGGAGTTGCCCTTCATGAGTGCGCGGTAGGTGCAGGATTATTGCATGACTGGTAGTGTGACTCATGCACTTTGCATTTATGTGGTTGTGATTACTGTATGCCCTAGCGACATCAGGGCCATAGCCTCCACAGACACATCGTGGATGGCCGGATTGGATACCAGAAATACTGTTTCTAGCATCGAGGCACCATAGATGTCCCTGGGTGAAAATTTCTAAACCTGATGGTATTAGAGGATGACTCTGACGTCGAGACCGAGTGGATACATGAGCGCACAAGGGCCGTTTACCAGTAGGTTGCGTCTCCCACTGTGTCGTGGTCGGTTGGAAAGGGGCGTGACCTTACTCGCCTGAGTGAGGGGGCAATTTCTAGGTTGAGTTCGACCAGCTTCAGGAATAGGTCTGCTATCGATGAGCCAGGCCCGATATTGGTAGGTGGATAGTGATGTCTCTTCTAATCACCCAGTTGTGCACTTGGATAGGGGCGACAAGCTAGTGTAGAGTGTACTAGACCCTAGTGATTATTCAAAATGAGAACTGTACTGATATTTGCTAGGCTGTATGAGGATTTGGATAGGGATTGGCATGCTTGATTTGCATCTCGTATCGTATGGTCTTAATATGGCCGATAACATTCATATCTTGTACCGTATAACCTTGGTATGACTGATTGCATTCATGTACCCATCAACATGATTCCGCATTACTCTAGCATTGCATTCTGAGCACGTTCATTTTACGCACACACTTACACCACCCTCTAAGCTTTCTATAAGCTTATGCACAATTGATACGTGCAGGTGATGCCAGGATGCAGACATAGCCTCACTGTAGTTGGAGTGTGTAGTCGAGCTTTTAGAGTTTCTGTTATTTTCATTATCTTGTATTTACCTTTCATACGTATTGTAATGAAAGTTTTTAATCATAGTGGATTTTGTGATGGTGTTCTTATGGTTATTGTTCATGGGTTATCTTATGGTTATGCTCATTACGAATCAAATCATGTTTGAAATCCTCCTTGTAGGATCTCAGGATCGGAACCTAGTGTATGGGTGCCGGGAGCCGAGAATGGGGTACTATGGAGGCTGTCAGCGCCGAATTCGACGATTGGAAATTTTGTGAGCCCGGTTTTCGAGTTTGGAGCATGACATAAGTTGGTATCAGAGCATAACATAGGAATAACTGAGAACAACATCACATGTTTGCTATAAGTTTAAGACAATTAGGTTTCAAATGCGTAACCTTCCGATTTAGTCCACTAACATACCTTCGAGAGTTCTTAAGGATTGATAGGCACCTTTGTTTTTTCCTATTGGACATGCCGCCCAGTAGAGCGACTTGAACGAATACCGCTCCACCACCTGAGGCTCCCGCTTTGCCACCTGTGACTCTCGTTCCACCTCTAGAAATCCCTGCTCCCTTACTCTCCCGTGTGAGCCTGGCGCAGCCCCGACAGCACCTGTGACTGCAGAGCAGCTTCAGCAGATGCTGCAAATGATGAGCGCTATCTTTCAGGGGCAGACCAGGCATACCACTGTTACACCAGTTGTGGCCGAGTAGGAGCGTGCAAGCGCCTTTCTTCGAGAGTTCAGACAGCTCGATCCTCCGTGTTTCCAGGGCGACCAGATCCGACTGCAGTTGAGAGGTGGCGCTCCGATGTGGAGAAGATTTTTGATACGATGGCATATATGACCCAGCAGCGAGTCCGGTTGATAGTATTTCTTCTCTAGCGTGAGGCTGAGCACTAGTGGACCTCCATTACCCGTGTTGCAGGACTTGATTATGTCTGAATTTGGGAGGATTTCATCGATCGATTTGAGCAACAGTATTTTCCTAACCACATTCATCGTCAGAGAGCACTAGAGTTTAAGACCTTGGTGTAGGGAGATATGTCGGTGGCACAGTACGCAGCTCGTTTTGTGGCGCCATCGAGGTTTGCCCCGTATTTGGTAGATGAAGAGGGGCGAAAGGCCTGCCGTTTTGAGAATGACTTATGTTACGGTCTTCGAGGCTGTGTTATTAGGAATGAGCTCCCGACTTTTCAGGCGGTAGTTCGGAGGGCTCAGATTTACGAGACAGAGTGGGCCAGCACACAGAGCGATCAAGATCAGAGGAGAGGTCGGAAGAGGCAGGCCCCCTCTAGTAGTTTCCACTAGCATCGACAATTGTAGAGATACAGGAGCCACCCATCCGCCAGAGCACCAGTAGCACCATCGGCTCAGCGGCACCACCTCAGAGGCAGCTTTCTGATACCTGCTATGGATGCGGTGGGATAGGACACCATGAGTGGGAGTATCCCCAACCTCAGTAGTAGCAGCCGAGAACACCATAGTAACCTCCCCAGTAGTAGTTGAGAGCACCGTAGTAGCCTTCGCAGCAGCAGCGACAATAGATCCCACCACCGAGGCCCCCTTAGTAGCAACATCAGCACCAGCCTTTGAGACCGCAGCAACAGAGGTAGCAGTTTCGAGCGCCTCAGTGACATCAGTGGCAACAACATCCTCTGAGGGGATAGGCACCTCTCCAGCCAGCTCAGGCTAGATTCTATGCGTCTCAGCAAGACTCGCAGTCATCCGGAGGAGTCGTTGAGGGTATACTTTCAGTCTTCACATGCATCGCCCAAGTGTTATTTGATTCCGGTGCTTCGTACTCATTCATATCTGAGGATTTTTACCGATCGACTGGATTGCCGACAGAGTCTGCTAGTGAGGGATTGACCGTATCGACGCCCTTGGGGAAGACTTCAGTGTTGGGCCGTTTCTGTTTGTCTTGATCAGTTTTGGTCGGTGATATCTTTTTGCTCGACGACTTGTATGTGCTACGGATGTCAGATTTTGACGTTTTCTTGGGTATGGATTGGCTTGCCGAGTACCACGCCATCTTAGACTGCTCTGCAAGGACAATCACGTTCTGTATATTAGGCTTGCCATAGTTTTAGTTCGTTGTACAGCTCTGAGGAGAGCTGTTGTCTTGCTTGATGTCTTGCTCCATTAAGGATCCTGTTGCCACTTGTATTGATCAGTGGCCGATTGTCTATGATTTCCCCAACGTGTTCCAGGAGATTCCAGGATTACCGCCGCGCCGTCATATTGAGTTCTAGATTGATCTTGTACCTGGTACCACACTTATTTCAAAGGCCCTGTACCGTATGACACCGATGGAGTTGCCTGAGATGCAGCGACAGTTGGACGAGTTATATGAGTTGGGATTCATCTGTCCAAGTAGTTCTCCGTGGGGAGCGACGGTACTCTTCGTCAGAAAGAAGGATGGGTCATTGAGGCTTTGCATGGATTATCGCGAGCTCAACTGGGTCACGATCAAGAACAAGTACCCGCTCCCGAGGAATGATGATTTGTTTGATTAGCCGTAGGGTGCATAGTTATTTTTGAAGATTGACCTGCATTCCAGTTATCATCAGATTCAGATTTGAGAGGAGGACATCCCGAAGATGGCCTTCAGGACTCGTTATGGTCATTTTGAGTTTCAGGTCATGTCCTTCGGATTGACCAATGTACCACCCGCGATCTTCATGCAGTTGATGAACGAGGTCTTCCATCCGTATCTTGATTAATTTGTTCTAATATTCATCAATGACATTCTGATATATTCGAGGACCCGTGAGGAGTATATGCAGCATTTAGAGATCACATTACAAACCCTCCATGGCCACCAGCTGTGTGCAAAGCTGGAGAAGTGAGAGTTTTGGCAGGAGGAGGTGAAGTTCCTCGGTCACGTGGTGATGAGAGAGGGTGTCATAGTGGACCCCTCGAAGGTTGAGGTAGTGTGTCAGTGGGACCAGCCCACGACTACGTCTGAGATCCACATTTTCCTTGGTTTGGCGGGTTATTATCGGGGTTTCATTGAGGGCTTCTCCCATATTGCAACCTCGTTGACTAGGTTGACTCGAAATGGCGCTGCTTTTGTTTAGACTGACGCATGTGAGCAGGCATTCATGGAGCTGAAGGACCGTCTCATGTTCGTTCCTGTCCTCACTCTTCCCTCTGGGAGTGATGAATTTGTTGTATTTATTGATGCTTCGCTTATTGGCTTTGGTGCTGTCCTGATGCAACACGGGAGACTAGTAGCTTATGCGTCTTGCCAACTCAAGGTCCATAAGCTAAACTACCCCACGCATGATTTGGAGCTGACAATAGTTATCTTCGCACTGAAGGTGTGGAGGCACTATCTCTATGGGGTCAGGTTCAAGCTTTTCTCTGACCACAAGAGCTTAACGTACTTATTCTCTCAGTCTGAGATGAACATGAGGTAGAGGCATTGGATGAAGCTCTTGAAGGACTATGATTTTGACCTTCAGTGCCACCCAGGTAAGGCAAATGTGATGGCAAATGCCCTCAGCCGTCAGCCACGAGGCTTGGTGGCACATATGATGATTCAGGAGTAGAGGATGCTCGAGGATATAGCAGAGTATGATTTCAATTTTGGTCTGCAGTCTTCTATCGTTCAGCTATCGAGCCTGTCGATTCAACCCTCTCTTGTCGCAAGGGTGATTGAGGCTCAGCAGACAGATGAGTTGTTATAGGATTACTAAGCAGAGGTAACATCTGAGAGTCAGACAGATTGGCAGATTGGATTTGATAGTGGGCTTCGCTTCAGAGGTAGATTGTGTGTCCCGGATATTTCTGAGTTGTTCAGAGATCTTATGACCGAGGCACTTCGATCGCATTTTTTTATCCACCCTGGCTCAACGAAGATGTATCAGGATATGAGGAGAGAGTATTTTTGGGCGAGGATGAAGTGCTAGATCACTAGTTTTGTGGCCGAGTGTGACACATGCCAGGGTGTTAAGGCCGATCATCAGAGACCCCCTGGTCTATTGCAACTGTTGAGTGTTCTAACGTGGAAGTGGGAGCACGTATTAACAGATTTCATTATGGGCTTACCGAGGACTCAGCGCAGTTATGACGCCATCTAGGTTGTCGTGGACCGTTTGACGAAGTCGGCACATTTTCTTGCGATTTGTGTGACTTGGCATGCGGACCGGCTCGCCAAGTTATTTGTTGATGAGATCGTGAGATTACATGGTGTTCCTGTCTTGATCATTTTAGACTGAGACCCGAAGTTCATGTCTCAGTTTTAGGGGAGCTTCCAGAGAGCGATGGGTACTGATTTGCAGCTCAGCACCGCGTATCATCCGCAGACCGATGGCCAGACCGAGAGGGTCAACCAGATCCTTGAGGATATGCTTCAGGCCTCCGCGATTGACTTCGGGGGTAGCTAGGATGAGCATCTGTGATTAGCTGAGTTCGCATACAGTAACAGCTATCAGGCGACAATTGACATGACTCCTTTCAAGGCATTGTATGGTAAGCCGTGCAGATCTCCAAGTTATTGGATCGAGGTTAGAGAGAGACGTCTCCTAGGTCCCGAGCTTATGCAGCAAACGTCAAAGGCTATCGATATCATCAGGCAGAGGATGCGCACAGCTTAGAACCGACAGAAGAGTTTTGCTGATCGTCGGCGTTGTCCCTTAGAGTTCGATGTTGGGGACAATGTGTATCTCAAGGTCTCGCCCATGAAGGGCGTGGTTCGATTCGGAGCGAAAGGCAAGCTTGCCCCAAGATTTATAAGACCTTTTGAGATCACTGGGGGCGTTAGTGTAGTGGCCTACCATCTTACCTTGCCATCACAGTTGTCTAGCGTCCACAACATTTTTCATGTCTCTATACTGAGGAAGTATGGGTCAGATATAATTCCTGTTATTGATTGGCAGCCGTTGGAGGTTCGTGAGGACGCTTCTTACATTGAGCAGCCAGTTCATATCCTTGATTGGAAGGAGCAGGTCCTCTGGACTAAGGTCATTCCCTTGGTAAAGGTTCAGTGGGGTCACCATTCTCTTGATGAGGTGTCTTGGGAGCGCAAGGCCGAGATTCAAGAATACTATCCCCATCTCTTTGATGATTGATTTTATGTTGTATTTTGTATACTGTCTCCGATTTTATATGATGATGCTATGTTTCCTCTTTCCTTATGAGTTATGTCAAGTTGTGTTGATTGTGTAAATTTCGAGGATGAAATTTTTATTTAGAGGGGAGAGTTGTAAGGCCCGTATCCTACACCATACCATTTCGTATACTTCCATAGTCCTTCCAGTCGAATTTCGATAACCCTTGACCCTTATCCGACATTTGCGCATGATCCTAAGCCAAGTCCTACATACCAAAGTCAGCTTGACCCGAAACTTGTACCCCTGCGACTGTGCCATCGTCGCGATTCCAATACTGCGACTCACGCACCGATCCGATACCTGGGCCAGGAGATGTAGTCTAGTGTTCATTTCGAGGAAAATGCCGCGCGTGTGAATTCTGAGAGAATCTCTATGACTTATCCCATCAATCAATTAATCAATCAATCTCATCAATCAAGTACACATCACGCCTCAAGTCAAGTATAAGCAACCCATACCCTACCCTCACCTTTGTCTCATACAAGCTACCTCAAAGTCAACCCTTACATCACTTCATCCATCACTCCACCCATCACCCATCACCCATCACTCCATCTCTTATCAACCCATCACTTCTCTCTCTCCCACATTTCTCAAAAATCTCCCAAGGAATAAAAAAACCCAACATCCAAGCTCTCTCTCCAAATCCAAGTGTGGCCCACTTTTTCACGCTCTCATCTCCCATCTCAACCTTCCAATCTCCATCAACCTCCATCAAAATTGAAGGCAAGGAGTATAGGAGTCCAAGGGATCAAGAAGGAGTGCAATAAGTGGGTGATCCACCGTTAAATTTTGATTTTTAAGGGCGCACTTGTTGTGGGACCCACTTGAGGTATAAATTATACTAGGGAGGGCCCAATAGTGGCAAGGTCCCTCCCATTCTCGTTCCTCTCTCTGTCTCTCTGTCTCTCTCTCTCTCTCCCTCTTTCTATCTTTTATGTGTGGCCCACCATGATGTAAGTGTTCATCCAGCCGTCCGTCCAATCCATGGACGCTGGATGCAGTTTGGCTGGTGTACCACGCAGCTACCTTGCTGCTACTGACATGCGTCAGTGAATCATGTGGCCCATTAAGTGGTGTAAGAGATCCACACCATTCATTCTTTGGGCATGGATCCCACCATGGCAGCGTGTGGGGCCCACCATAACGTGCGTGTACATCCAGCCATCTGTCCAGGCCTGGACAGGGATGCTGGATGTAGTGTAGTATTTTTAAAAAAAATAATAATATATAAATAAATTAATATAATATATATACATATAAATGTGTAATGGAGGTAGGCACCACGTGGGACCCACCCACCTTGGCTGGCCCTTACTCTAAGGTATTGCAGCTGTTAAGGAAATCCTCACCGTCCGTCTATTTGGTGGGACCCACCATATTTGTATGTGCTTCATTTGCATCGTCCATTTGGACGGTGCCATATACGGCCCCACCATGATACATGTGATGCCTGCATCATCCGTGCAGTGGCCCACCTTGATGTTTGTATCTGGTCGTCCATCTGCTGGATGGCTAGCGGCCTCACCGTGATGGATATTTTCCATCTAAACCGTTTATTCATCTGGTGTACAACCACGTATGTGGACCCCACCCCTGATGTTTGTATTACATCTAGACCGTCCATTCATGTGGGGCGTACCATGATGGATGTATTAGGACCGTCTGCTGACACTCCCAACCTCCCACACACACGTGTATATATATATATGTGTATATATATATATGTATATGATATATGTTATATTATAATTTTATATTTTATATTAAATAAGGGGCCACTCCCACGTGGGACCCACCTTTAATATGGTATTTGCACCATCCAGATGGATCTGGACAGTGAGGATAGGTAGCATTCTGCCATTATACAGATATATAAAATATAATATAATATTATATAATGTATATTATAAAATGGTATTGCATTGGTGGGCCACTACGTGGACCCCACCATGATGAATGGCCTTATCTTCACCATCCAGTTACTGGACGGTGCAACGGATATGATATCGAGACCGTCCATTTAATGGACATGGTCATGGATCCCCACCGTTGATGCATGTGTTGCATCGAAACCGTCCATGCATTGGTGAGTTCGTCCTTAGGCTTGAGACCAAAAATAAGACAGATCCAGTTATCAGGTGGACCCCACCATCATGCATGTGTTGTAGCTACAATGTCCAACCATTTTAACAGATAATTTTAAGACTTGAGATAAAAAAATAAGATAGATCTAGTATCAATTGGACCATACTACAGAAGAAAGTGGAGTTGAACGTCTACTAAAGAAACCCCTTTTGGTCACTGTAGCCTTGAATCAATATGATATTTGTTTTTCCTCCCAGTCCAGGTCCTTGTGACCTTATGAACAGTTTAGATGGGAAATAAATGCTATGGTGGGCCCTCTAAATTTTTAATTGTGGGAATCAATATCACCATTGCCATTTGTGGTATGGTCCAGATGATCCTTTGGATATAATTCATTTTATTTCTTTATATATATATGTGCTTTATAATGATCTTCAACAATGGATGAATGGCCCATTTGACTCAGCCCATTTGATTGGCTTGTTCAACTCGGCCCATTTGATTCGGCCCATCGATTCGGCCCATTCGATTCGATCCATTTGTCTTAGCCTATTCGGTCCGACCCATTGACTCGGCCCATTCAACTCGGCACATTTGACTCGGCCCATTGACTCGGCCTATTCGACTTGACACATTTGACTCGGCTCATTCGACTCGGCCTATTCGACTCAACCCATTGATTCGGCCCATTTGAATCGGCCCATTCGATCGGCCCATTTGATTTATATAAGGCCCAATGAGACGTATGTGAGGCCTTTATGTGGGTCGAATATGATGTATATGAGGTCCATTTGCAATGTGAGATTCCACCACGATGTATGTAATGATGTTTTGGCGTCCATGCCTTGGAGCAATGATGGTTTGACGTCCACATTGTAAGAGCAATGATGGTTAAATGTATGCATTGTAACTCTCCCTAGGGCCCATTGATAGGCCCATACTTGTATTGTGTAGGCCGTCTAGGCCCCATTTCGTTATGAACAGGATCCATCACCACATAACATGTTTAGTGTAGTTCCATGATCCATGCCCATACGCATCATATGTATGCTTGATATGAGGAGTGACTGATCATAGTACGTGCCTTCAGGTAGATTGTTTATGGGCTCCCTAATAGGCGGAGTTACCCTTCATAAGCGCGGTACGCGCAGGATTGTTGCATAACTGGTAGTGTGACTCATGTACTTTGCATTTGTGTGATTGTGATTACTGTATGCCCTAGCGACATCAGGGCCATAGCCTCCACAGACACATCATGGATAGCCGGATTGGATACCGAAAATACTGTGTCTAGCATCGGGGTGCCATAGATGTCCCTGGGTGAAAATCCCTAAACCTGATGGTACCAAAGGATGACTCCAACGTCGAGACCGAGTGGATACATGAGTGCACGAGGGCCGTTTACCACTAGGTCGCGTCTCCCATTGTGTCGTGGTAGGTTAGAAAGGGGTGTGACCATACCCGCCTGAGTGAGGGGGCAATTTCTAGGTTGAGTTTTACCATCTTGAGGAATAAGTCCGCTATCAATGAGTCAGGCCCGATATTGGTAGGCAGATAGTGAGGTTTCTTCTACTTACCCAGTTGCGCGCTCGGATCTTGGCGGTAAGCTGGTGTAGAGTGTACTACACCCTGGTGATTATCCAGAATGAGAACTGTACCGATATTTACTGAGTTGTATGAGGATTTGGAAGAGGATTAGCATGATTGAGTTGCATCTTGAATCGTATGGTCTTGATATGGCCGATAGCATTCATATCTTGCATTGCATAGCCTTGGTACAGTTAATTGCATTCATGTACCCATCAACCTGATTTCGCATTACTTTAGCATTGCATTCTGAGTACGTTCATTCTACGCACATACTTACACCACCCTCTAAGCTTTCTATAAGCTTATGCACAATTGATGCATGCAAGTGATGCTAGCACGCAGCCATAGCCTCGCCGCAGTTGGAGTGTGCAGTCGAGCTTTTAGAGTTTCTTTTATTTTCATTATATTGTATTTTCCTTTCATATTTATTGTACTCAAATTTTTTGATCATAGTGGATTTTGTGATGGTGTTCTTGTGGTTATTGTTCGGGGGGTTATGCTTATGGTTATGCTCATTACGAATCAAATCATGTTTGAAATCCTCCTTGTAGGATCCCAGGATAGAAACCTAGTGTATGGGTGCCGGGAGCCGAGAATGGGGTACTATGGAGGCTGTCAGTACCAAATTTGGTGATCGGGAATTTTGGGAGCCCGGTTTCTGAGTTTGGGGCAGGACATATTTTCCATTCGGTCTCGATGTTGGAGCATCTCCTGGTACCATGAAAGTTCTGAGACTTTCACCCAAGGACATCCTACATGCCGACGGTGCTCAAACTAATATTTTTGGTGTCCAAATCTAATCATCCACGATATGCCTGTGGAGGCTATGACCCTGATGAAGCTAGGGAAAATATCAACCGTGCTATGCACTGCTAGATGCATGAATCACACAAATCAACCATTCATGAGTCCTACGCATAAAGCGCGCTCAAGAGGGGCTACTCCATCACTCAGGGAGTCCCATAACAGCCTGCCCAATGGCATAAACTATGACCAATCACATCTTAACCAAGCAAACATATGATGCACATGGGAATAGGTCATGAAGATAACTAAGTATGCCATGCGATAATGTTGTACTCTCCTCATAATAAGATCGGGTTTAAGTACACATGGGGATGACTTTTGAAAAACAACTAAGTACATCATGCGGTAGAGTTATACTCTCCTCTCAACAAGGTATGATCTAGGTACTTAGACAATTTTACATGGAATAGAAAGAGCACAACTACTAGTGGGGGCCCAACAATTTAGGGTAACCCACAAAGACTAAGAGGGCAATACTGTGGGCCTAAAATGATAAGAATGGGCCTAATAAAGGGTCTAAGGTGGACATTTAACCACCAGTAGATGAGAATGAGCCTAACTAATAGGCTTAGAGGGGTCCACAATGGGGACATTTAACCACCATTGTCCCCTAGAAGGCGGCCCAACAAAGATTCTACCTAAAGCAAGGCCCAAGGCCCAAGTACTACCTTAAAAATAAAATGGGCAGCAATACATATATATCATATCACATAATGGGCCCTAAGAAAATGGCCTAAAGCCCTCACACAACATCATGGGCCCAAAAAGGCAAACTATGGCCTAAGAACAATGGCCATCGAATTCATGTATTATGTTGGACTTAGTGGGTAGCCCATAATCCCAAGCACATAGGCGAAAACATATCCAAGTTGGGTCAAATGGGCTCTTCAATATTAGCCCAAATCTGGGTAAAATAGGTGGGCAATGAAGGACCCAATCACACATACAATTCAGCCCACCAAGTCTAGTATAATGTGAAAATAGTCCATGCACAAGGATTGGGCCTAAGCTGGATATCCCAGCCCATCTGGGCCTACTGGACATCTCAAAAAAATCTGGTCCAATTATTTGGGCCCAAGCAATCAACTAAAAGTGGGCCTAACAAGGCACTAATTAAGCCCAAAAGAAATCTCAGGGAAAAATATCTACTTAAGGAGTATACAACACCCCAATCTGGTGGGCCTCACCACATAAAATTTTCCAGTTATATCCAAAACATTTTAAGGACCTTGCTGGACATTAAGCCCACCCAGCTTGCTGGGCCTGCTGAGGTCTAGTAGATAGTAATTTTGGGAGAAAATAAATTTTATAATGGCCCTTAGTTATCATAGTGGGTCCCAACAGATAAAAGGTGAGGATATGACATAAGAATAAAGGTGGGGCTGCTGTTGGACTTGAAGTCCAGCAACACCCATAAAAAAATCTTGGATGTCTCAGGTGGGCCTGGGCGTCCCAAGAGGCTTGGACGGCCAGCCACAATAAACCCCTAGGTGGGCCCCACTGGTGGACGTCTCACCATGGACTGAACCACTTCTCAGTGGGCCACACCAGGGAGGAAGGCCTGGATAAAATACTACATCAAGGTGGACCATAAGGGGAGGACGGTCGGCCAGCCCATTGCTGGACGTCCAGCAGTGGGCTGCTGGCCTAGCTCCAAAATGCTCTAAAATTTGGTGAATCAGGTGGCCCATGTTCACCTGAGGTGGGTCCCCACAAGGTGGGCCACAAGATGGGTGAATGAGGCCACCATCACACACAAACATAAGTTACAAAAATGGACAGTAAGGTCCAAAAATGAAATTCTGTGGGAAAAAAATATTACTGTCCCTGCATGGAACATCCTATGGAGTGGGCCCAGGCCCACCTAAAAGAGGGAAAAAGGGGTGGTGATCATGCTCTTATCAAAGTACAGCAAGGTGGGGTCCACAAAATTGACCCATCATCCCCAAAATTCAGCTAATACATGGGTTTTCCCTCTAATAAGCATGGCTGAATGGTCTAGAATTTTGGACCGTCCTGCCCTTGGGCGTGCTCCATTGGCTATCTATTCATGGACAGTTGGAGGTGGGATTTAACATACATCAAGGTGGGGTCCACACCTCCAAGAATCATCTCTTAATAGGGGTAAAACATTCCTACAATAAGTCCAATCTTCCATGCGAAGATCAATGAAAAACAACCTAGAAAATAGTCCATAAATTTTTTGGACAGCAAGATATAACAGGACACATCAGTCCATAACTGCTGAATAAAGGGGAAATACTCTACAAAAATGGTGATATGGTCCACCTTAGTGTGCCCCACAAACATCCAAACTAAAATCCCATCTCAAAACCCATATTAAATAGGCAGCAAGTGGGATGCTAATGTCCATGAAATGGATAGCAGGGGCATCTCACCTTGTTAGATGGTATGGACGTCCTAGGGTCCCTAAGTGGGCCACACACATCAGAAGGCCATAATAGAAAAAGGGAAAAGGAAACCCATCCATGGGAGATGTCACGTCCCAAACCCAAAAATCAAATTCACAGGAATCTTGATTGCCGAACCCAGTGCCGACAGCCTCCGTAGTACCCCATTCTCGGCTCCCAGCGTCTAATCGCCAGGTTCGGATCCTAGGATCCTACAAGGAGGATTTTCCAACGTACCTTTGTCTCATAAGAAGCATAACTACAAGTATACCCAAATCATAAAGGCAACTCATCATCACATATTCACTAATATAAACATTTGAATACAATGCTGAAAGGGAAATACATATGCTCCAGTAAACCGCTGTATGCTCCATGCTCAACGCTACTGCAACCTAACGCCACCTGCACGCATCTATTGTGCATAAGCTTATAGAAAGCTTAGTGGATGGTGAAAGTGTGTGCACAAGGCAAGTGCTAAGTAAGTAATATCAGAGAAATCAGAGTACGCGGAAATATTGACAAGCTCATAAATCATGCGATATCAGAGTAATGCGAAAATATACTGATAGGCCCATAAATACCATCAGCCTTATCCAGGCTATGCGATGAGAAATATAATAAAAACAATATCATATACTGATGAAGCAATGTTGGTCAGATATACAATGCAGAGACAGCAAGCCAAATATCAGATGTCGATGATAAAATGCAATATGCAAATCCTGATGACTCCACGAATACTATTAGTCGTATCTAGGCCGTATAAATGCATAAACATAGTAACCCAGAATGTCATATGCTGCGGATGTAATGCGAGATGCAGTGCGAATGGAATGACCATGCTGGAGTGTGAAATCAGGATGATAGTACGTAGTATCGTAGGCTGGTCCATCACAAGGGACTTCTATCCAAACCAGTCCCATACCTAAATTTGGATAGTCAGACTCAATGTGGTAAACTCCTGATCTCAGGTTAGTTGCACACCCTAATCAAAATCCTCGCCATTACGAAAGTACATGTAACAAATAGTTGCGCACCACTAGCCCGAGTGGATAGTGAATGAATGAATGAATGAGTATGCAACTCTTGCTCAATAAATCTACATATCAGTACGGTTCCTCTCTGGGATCATCACTGGGGTCTACTACACTCTAAAATGGCACTGCCCCTCTCCCAGCAGCACAGTCCAAGTGAGCGTAAGAAACCTCACTATCCACCTGACTAATAGTCTGCCAATACCTATCCGGCACGTCGATAGCGAACCCATTCATGAGTTGGTCAAACTCAGCCTAGTAATGCCTCCTACCCTCAGGCGGGTAAGGCCACACCCCCTCCCAACTGACCACGACACAGTGGGAGACGCGGCCTCTCGGTATTCGACACCGGGCGCTCATGTATCCAGTCGGTCTCAACGTTGGGCCATCCTCTGGTACCAAGAGGGTTTAGGAATTTTCACCCAGGGGCATCTATGGCAGCCCGATGCTAGAATAAATTTTCGGTGTCCTGTCTAGCCATCCACGATAAGCCTATGGAGGCTATGACCCTAATGTCGCTAGGGCGTATAGTAATCATAATGCAAGATGCATAAGTCATACAATCCAGTCATGCATCAATCCTGCAAATACCATGTGCTCATGTGAGATAACCTCCACCTATTAGGGAGTCTTATAACAACATACTCAATGACATATGTAATGATCAACCACATCTCATAACAAACATGCAGATGATGCGTATGGACATGTATCATGATGCTATGCTGTCACATACTCATAATCAGTATCAATAACCGGCATCGATAATCAACCTTGACAATGTGGAGTTTAACCAACATTGCCCCCAAGGAATGACCCACATAGAGCCTAACATATAGTGGACCCATGGCCTCATATAAGGGCCAAATATACAACACCATGGGCCTCACTTAAGAGCTTATTACATATCACGATGGGCCTCTCTCATGGGCCTAATATACATCACAACGGGCCTCATCGCCTGGCCCTCAAATGCACCACAATGGGCCTCATTACATAGGCCTCATATATATCCCATTGGGTCTTAAACATGGGCTGAATACACATCATAATGGGCCTCAAATACGAGCTGTATATGTATCACAATAGACTTTGGCCATCAGCCTATACAATCAACCTCGACAATCGGAATAGGCCTCGATACTCGGCCTTGACAATCGGAATCGATCAATAATCGAAATTGAAAAATCGATCACGTCAATCGGAATCGGCAATCAGTCACGATAATCAGAATCGATCGATAATTGGAATCGACAAATCGGTCACGTTAATCCAGGGATTGATCGATAATCAGAATTGACAATTCGGTCACATCAATCGGAATCAACAATCGGTCATGATAATCGGCCTCAATTGTTAATCAGCAATCGACCAAGACAATCAGAATCAGCAATCGGCCTAACCAAAGGCCTAAGGGAAGGTCACAATGAGGACTTTCAACCATCATTGCCCATCAATGTGGACATCTAACCAACATTGCTCCTAAGGAGTCGCTCACATAAAGCCAAACGTATAGTGGGCCCGTGACCTCACACAAAGGCCTAATATACATCGAATGAGTCTCATATAAGGGCCACATATACACCACATCGGGCCTCGCCAAATGGGCCATGCATACTTTACAACGGGTCACATACCTGGGCTTATATACATCACAATGGGCCGCATCTTATGGGCCGAAAATACATCTCATTGGGCCTTACCAAATGAGTCTCAGATACATCATACTAGGCCTCATCATATGGGTCACAATTACACCATAATAGGGGCCTCATATCTGGGCCTCAAATATACATCACAATGAGCTATGACCCATGGGCCTCAATATACATCAGTTGGGCCGCATCAATGGCCGCACCAATGGGCCACTTAATGGGCCGCACCAATGGGCCTAACATATATCACAATGGACTACTTAATGGGCCGCACCAATGCACAATAGGTGGGCCTTGCACATGTAGCAAATGGGCCCCCACCAGATGGTCGGCGTGGATATAGGATGCATACATCAGGTGGGTCACATGTCCCACGGATAGTGTGGATAAGGCATACATCATGGTGGTCCCTCGTCCCTAGATGGCGTGGATGAAATCATATATTAAGGCGGACCACATGTCCATCAAATGGACAGACAGTGCGAATACAACGCATCATGGGCTTAATACATATCACAATGGGCCTTGCCCATAGGCCTAAGATTCAAGCAGGTGGACCCATCATATGGATCTTAAATATGAGGCAGGTGGGCCCTATCACATGGGCCAAAATACAAACAGGTGGGCCCCGCTCATGGGCCAAAAGTACATCATGATGGGCCTCATGGACGGGCTGCACCAATGGGCCTTAAATGGGCTTGGACCATATCAAAAATCATTTCAATAGTTGTAGGTGTAACATGTGTATCACTGTACACTATCATTAGATGGGGCACATGGCCACTAATGATGGTCAGCACTGCCAAACATTGCCCAGGTAAATCAGCACTATCCAAACATTATTCAGCTCATCAGCACCGTCCAAATATTGTCCAGCACTATCCAAACACTTGGACAGTGTGGATGAAGCAAATACATCAAAGTATGGCCACATGGTAAAACCGGTGGATGGCTTGGGGATAACATACAACAAATGGGACCCACGGAACTTGCTTATGTGGCACAACAGCTATATAGTTGGAGTGAGGTACACTAATCAATCTGCCCACAGTAGGTGGGTCCCACATCCCAGGATAGATGGGCAGAGTGGATATAGAATAAATACATAAGGTGGGCCACATTAGACGGCCTGGATGAAACATATATGTATACATCAGATGGCTCCACATGTGTGGGGCCCACAAGAAATGAATGGACGGTGGGATAAAACATACTCATGATTAAACCCACTAAACTGGGTACATCAACATAGTAGCTATATTAGCTGGTGTTTACATACACCAGCCAATTCGTTTCCAATGTGGGTCCCATGTGGGGCCCACCATAACATTTATTTTCCATCCAATTTGAATAAAGTGGAAAAGCAAATTTCACACTGGTCCAAAGCTTTTGTGACCCACAACAATGTTTCAATGGTAGACGATTCAATCCACTACTACTTTTGGTGGTGTGGACCACTTGAGCCCCATGTACAGTTGATTTTTGGGGAATCCCAGTTCCCAAAGGGGACCCATTAAACGCAAGGTGTAGATGTACAACATACATAGTGGTGGGACCTGTGGTGGGGCCCACCGTCCCATCCCTCAACAAGCAGCAAGGATGCTGCTTGCTGCAGTGTCCAGAGGACGCTGGCAGCAACAGTGTCCCATGTGTATTTTTTTATTTTTTTTTATTTTTGTGAGGTTCTTCATAGGTGGGGCCCACATCAGGGGGACCATCCTGACTATCGGTCTCCTCGGCTCGTAACAGATCTAACGAGCCCAATATAGAATATTTTTCGGTACATAGAAACACTACAGCGGGCCTTATTAGTTTAAATCGCCCAAAACTATTATTTTCTACGTTGTGGCCCGCCAGAGATTCTAATTGAATTTATTTTTTGGGTCAACTCTTGAAATGAGCAGGGAAAAAGGGTGGACGGTGTGGATTGGATACATACATTAAGGTAGGGTCCATGTGAACGTGACCACCCAGCTTTGGAATTAAAGCTGATATTTGTTTTTCCCTTTATACCGTCTAGCAGCAGAGGCTGCTGGATGTTCTAAGGCAGGAGGGGTGGATGCCATACATTCATCTAGGTGGGGTCACATACACGTGGCTGGCCCACTAATGGATGGTGGTGTTAATAACACATATCTCATGGTCAGCGCCCACAGATGAACGGTTGAGATAAAACATTCCTCATGTGGGTCTCATGAGATGGATGGAAGGTGTGGATGAAATCCACATGCAGGTGGGTCCTTCGGCATGTACGGCATGGATCAAGCATCAAGGTGGGCCAGAACAGGAAAGAGAGAGAGAGAGAAATAGAGAGAGAGAGAGACGTGAGTAGTGGAGGGACCCCGCCACTATGGGTCCCTCTTTGAATAATGCATACATCAAGATAGGTCCCACCACAAGTGGGCCCTCAAATCATCAAAATCACACAAATCAAACCTTAGAGAACACCCACCTTTGAACTCCTCTTCCTTCTACCACCAATCCGTTCTAGAGCTCCAAGGGGTGCGATTTAACGGTTGAGATGGGCTTTGGAGGGTGGGATTGAGTGGCTGGAAGGTGGGCCATACTAGCTCTTCTCATGGGGAGCTTCGACGTCCACCTCCCATGGAATTTGCTTGTAATGAAAATGAGAAATGAGAGAGAGAAGATGTAAGGGAGATGGGATGGAAGGTATGGACTCTCTTGACTTATTGGTAAAAAGGAAAGGCTAAGCATGGGTTGTGTTGACTTTGGGTAAAGAAAGGTAAGGGTGAGTGATGGCTTGTGATGGGATGTACTTGACTTATGATTGATGTGATTGATAGGACACGTCGTAGAGATTCTCTCAAAATTCACAACGTGTGGCATTTTCCTTAAACTAAACGCCGGCCCACATCTCCCGGCCTGGGTATCGCCTCGGCGCGGCGTCGGAACCACGACGACGACGTGGTTGCAAGGATACAAGTTTCAAGTCAAGCCGACTCTGATATATGGGACACAATGCAAGGTCGCTCGTAAACACTGATAACAGATCGCAGATCGCTGAAATTCGACCGGGAGGACCACGAAAGCCTACGGAATGGTACGGGCTAGGATGCGGGTCTTACATAGGAGAGGGGGCTCCGCTATGATTGAGGCCCTCTCCATTATCACAACCTCACAATATTCATCATACATATTACAAGCTAGATTTACACAGGCATGAATCAAAACATCAAATCTAAGGTGGGGATGTCATCCCCACCAAAGATCTAGGGTCTAGATGACCCCATACGCTATGGATCAAAGAAAAATTGTCATGATGGGGTCCATGGAGAATGGCCCCATCTATGGAACATGCATGCATAAGGTGGGCCATTGGCCACACCCATGGAGACATGAGGGACATCCCCCATATTTTGATGGGCCCCACAAGCTCCCTTGAATGAGGAAAAGAAGATCTAAGAAAGAAAAGCTGAAAACTATTCTAAATGGGCACTCGCCTCACAAGATCTCTTAGTTTCTCCTATCTCCAAGCTCCTTAAGCTCCAAGGGTTATAGATCTATGGTTACGATTATGTTTTGAGGGTTAGATGGAGGGGTTTTTATGAGAAAAGGGGGCTGGAGTTGCTAGAATATGGGGGATGTCTAAGACTCCTCTAGCTAGGGGAAAAGAGGAGAATGAGGGAAAGAAGAAAGATCATGGAAAGAAGTAGCTAGAAAGGAATGATTATTATTATTTTTTTGAAAAGATGGGTTATAATTACACATGGGATAGGGTGTTGTTATGATGAGTTTGGGAGAAAGAACCTATGCTTTCTATGGGCTAGGGGTCTAGGCCAGCTAGGCCATTATGGAATGGATGATGTCATGCTTCCTAGGGTGGCATGCACACATGCTAGGTGGGTCCCACCAAAACACGATCAAGGGTCCAAATAAAGCGTGGCCTACAACTTTTGATGTACACATCGGATTTACACACGAGACGCGGCGTTGGAACTGCGGTGCCGACGCGGTCGTAAAGGTTAGGTTTTAGGTCGATTTGGGTCGGGTTTATAGGATGAGATTTAAGGATGATCGCAAATGCTACCCACAGGTCGCGGGTCCCCAGAATTTAACCAGTAGGACCCCAAGACCTATTGACACAAAATGGATACTCGATTAAGGGTCTGACAACCTCCCCTCCTAACGAAAAAATTTCGTCATTGAAATTTACCATAACCAGGACAAAACAATGGAAAGAAGATAAAAACATCATCATCATCATCATCATATATATATACATATATATCAATCAACACATGACAAGGCAATACATGACATACAATCAATCAATATAAACAATCACTCAACAAACAGATAGGGATAACACTCCCTAATCTCAGCTTCATGGTCCCAAGACGCCTCCGCCTTAGAATGGTGACTCTATTGAACCTTCACCAGGGGAATGACCTTAGTCCGGAGAACTTGCTCCTTTCGATCAAGGATACGAATCGGTTGCTCAATATAAGAAGCATCCTCAAAGACCTTAAAGGGCTACCAATCAATCACCAGAAGAATGTCCGACCCACATTTCCGCAACATCGATACATGGAACACGTTGTGGATACCGAACAACTCAGAAGGTAAGGCAAGCCTTTAGGCGACGGTGCCTATGCGCCCAATCATCTCAAAAGGTCCTATAAATTTCGGGTTGAGCTTACCCTTCGCTCCAAATCACATCACGCCCTTTATGGGCGAGACTTTGAGATACACTTATCCCCAACTGCAAACTTGAGGGGTCACCGTCGATGATTAGTAAAACTCTTTTGCCAGCTCTGAGCTGTGCACATCCTTTGCCTGATGATGTCGATTACCTCTGGCGATTGCTACACAAGCTCGAGACCTAGGAGACGACGCTCTCTAACCTCGGTTGAACAACTAGGAGATCTGCACGGTCTGTCATATAATGCCTTAAAAGGAGCCATGCCAATGGTTACTTGATAACTGCTGTTGTATGCGAACTCAACCAGGTGCAAATGCTCGTACCATCTACCCGCGAAGTCAATCACACAAGCTCTGAGCATATCCTTAAGGATTTGGTTGACCCTTTCGGTCTGCGGATGATAAACGGTGCTAAGTTGCAAAGTAGACCCCATTGACTGCTGATATCTCCTCCAAAACTGAGACGTAAACCTCGGGTCTCGGTTAGAAATGATTGAAATGGGAATGCCATGCAGTCTCACAATCTCCTCTATGAATATCTTCGTAAGCTGATCCAATGTCCAGGTCGTACGAATCGAAATTAAATGCACCGACTTCGTCAGATGATCAACGACAACCCAGATGGTGTCATGACAGCGCTGAGTCCTCGGCAAGTCCGTGATGAAATCAGTCGACACATGCTCCCACTTCTATAGTGGAACGCTTAACAGCTGCAAGGGACCAGGGGGTCTTAGGTGGTTGGCCTTGACATGTTGGCAAGTGTCATGCTCGACTATAAAACTAGCAATCTGGAGCTTCATCCCCTACCAGAAATACTTCCTCATATCGCGGTACATCTTCGTGGAGCTTGGGTGGATAATAAGTCGCGATCGGTGTTCTTTGGTCATTAAATCTCTATGCAACTTTGACATGTCTGGAACACACAATCGTCCTCTAAAATGAAGTCCACCATCGAAACCAATCTGCCAGTCCAACTGCTCCATGGATGCGGCCTCTGCTCGGTAACCCTGCAAGGACTCGTCTGTCTGCTGAGATTCGATCACCCTTACGACAAGAGAGGGTTAAATCGACAGGCTTGAAAGCCAAACAATAGAGGACTGCAGACCAAACTCAAAGTCAAACTCCGATACATCCTTGGGCATCTTCCATTCACGAACCATCATTAGCGCCACTAGGCCTCATGGCTGACGATTGAGCGCGTCTGCCACCACGTTTGCCTTGACTAGATGGTACTGAAGGTCGAAATCATAATCCTTGAGGGGCTCCATCCATCGCCCCTATCGCATATTCAGGTCCAACCGTGAAAATAAATACTTCAGGCTCTTATGGTCCGAGAAGAGCTTGAACCTAACCCCGTAAAGATAATGCCTCTACACCTTCAGTGCGAAGATAACTGTTGCTAACTCCTGATCATGCATGGAGTAGTTCAGCTCATGGACCTTGAGTTGGTGCGAGGCATACGCCACTGGCTTCTTGTGCTGTATCAGGACATCACCTAAACTAACTCTCGAGGCATCAGTAAACACAACGAACCCATCACTCATAGAGGGAAGAATGAGGACGGGAGTGGACGTGAGGCAGTCCTTCAACTCCATAAATGCCTCCTCACAGGCATCGCTCCAGATGAACTCGGCACCCTTCCGTGTCAACCGGGTCAGTGGTGCTGCAATGAGGGACTATCCCTCAATGAATCGCTGATAATATCCCACTAGACCAAGGAAACTATGGATCTCAAACGCGTTCGTGGGCTCGCCCCACTGATGCACAACATCAATCTTCGAGGGGTCCACAACAATACCCTCCCTTGTCACCATGTGACCGAGGAATTTCACTTCCTCCTGTCAGAACTCGCACTTCTTCATCTTCGCATACAGCTGGTGGGCATGGACGGTCTCCAACACAATCTGCAAATGCTCCTCATGGTCCTCTCGGGTCCTCGAATGGACCAGAATGTCATTGATGAAGACTAAAACAAACTGGTTAAGGTAGGGCCGGAAGACCTCGTTCATCAGCTGCATAAAGACGGCGGGCGCATTGGTCAGCCCAAAAGACATGACCAGAAACTCAAAATGATCGTAGCATGTCTGGAAAGCTGTTTTTAGAATGTCCTCTTCTTGGACCCAAATCTGATGATAGCTGGACCGCAGGTCAATCTTAGAGAAGAACTGTGCACCCTGCAGCTAGTCGAATAAATCATCAATCCTAAGGAATAAGTATCTGTTCTTGATAGTGGCTTTGTTAAGCTCGCAGTAATCCATGCAGAGCCTCAACGAGCCATCCTTCTTCTTCACGAACAATACCGGGGCTCCCCATGTTGAACTGATACGACGAATAAAACCTAACTCCCACAACTCGTCTAATTGCACCTGCGGTTCCCGTAACTCCATCGGTGCTATACGACATGGGGCCTTTGAGATAGGAGCGGTACCGGGCATAAGATTTATTTAAAACTCTATCTGCCGGCATGGTGGCAATCCCAAAATCTCCTGAAACACATCGGGGAACTTACAAACAACTGGAAACTACTCAAAACACCCGCCACTGACTCCTTTACTGTACAGGCCAACAAATTAGATAGTGCTTCTCCTCTGGGTTTGACATCGAATTAGAATAAAGGCAAGCTAGGTATGTAGAACGTGACTGTCCTTGCGAAATAGTCCAATATGACGTGGTACTCAGCAAACCAATCCATAACTAGGATAACATCATACTTGATCATCGGCAACATGAACAAATCCGTGGGCAAAAACATATCCCCAACCAGAACGGGGCATGGCGAATAGAAACGAACCAAAATTGCAGACTTCCCCAAGGGAGTTGATACTGATAAAGCCTCACGAGCGGACTTTGATGGTAGATCGGTCAATCGGCATAACTCTTCGGCTACGAACAAATGAGATGCTCTGGAATCAAATAATGCACGAGCAATAGAAGCGGAGACAAGAAGAATACCCTTAACTACTCCACCCGACAACTAAGGGTCCTGTTGAGTGGCGTAGAATTTGCCCTGAGCTGGCAAAGGAAGCAAGTCTGATGACTGAGGGTCCTGACCCTGCACCTGCTACATGGCATAGAATCTGCCCTGGGCCTGCGGGGAAGGTGCCTGTCTCCTTTGCATCTGTAGTCTCTGCTGCTGCTGCGGTCGCTGCGGCGGCCTACCCTGCTACCTCTGCTGCTGCGGAGTAAGCCTAAGAGGCTGGTGCTGGGGTCACTATTGCTGCTGTTGCTACTATGGAGGCTGGTGCGGGGGCTGCTGTGATGCCCTCGGCTGCTGCTGTTGCTACTGGGGATGGGGGACACTCGTGCCTACGATGCCCCGTCCGTCCACATCCAAAACAGACTCCATTAAACATAACAGAAGAAGAACCTAGTTGCGTTGCTGGCGCTCAAAACTCTGAACGACCCGTACGCCGATAGTGCTGATGCTGGCGGTAGTTACCGGAATGAACCTTCCTCTTCCGGTCTCTTCCCTAATCTCG